>NC_051155.1:188006455-188241455 GCF_013339745.2 Dermacentor silvarum | reverse complement strand
ACGCCGTCCGATTGTTCATTGCAACGGCGCCGCCTAGAGGTTCCGGAGTACTATACCCGTCGGATAATCGACGACAAATGCGCTAACTCTTTGCGGCAGTACCTGCATCACACATGACTGCATGTCTTTATTTGGCGGGACCAGCCGCTTCGCAATATCACTCGCTTTCGCATTTGCCATTCGAGTGAAAGCTACGGCTTCGACTCTGCAGTGTGCGAGTTCGCGTTATTTGCTGTTTAATAACTGTTGCGGAACTTAACGGCATACTACGTCAGAGCCGGCTGCCACAATGATTGCACGGCTAAGGAATTGAGAGAGGGAGAAAGAGGGGGGGGGGAGTAGGGACTGTCAATGAACCTTAGAGATGTTTGCCTGATGGGATGCCTAGCATGCTACTGCACATCGGTCTCATGAAAAATTAAATGATATGCACGTCATAAAGGAGCACGTCACATATAAGAAATTGAAGCTACACCCGCTCACCCCGGCAGGTCTAGCCATTGTAGAATAACAGATATGAAAACATACAAGTGCATAATTGTACTTCTCCTCCTCCTTTGTCATTATTACTTGTCAATATTCGCCATATTTGCTGGTTACAAAAGCTGCCTCACAAGGAGACTTGTTTCGCGCAAAAAAAAAAAACAAAAAACAATGATCACGACGCTAGAGACTCCACGAAAACTGTGCGAGGTGCACTTAACGGCTATCAACTGTAACGAAACTTTAGGCGTCAGAGAGTTAAGGGCAATGACGGACGGGCCTCGTCTGCGTGGTGTGGAGGATTGGAGCCGTCCATCGGCGTCGTGAGCGGATGGGAACGCTCTAGGCTCGCGGGACTCTGGTTGGCCCTGCCCATCCCTCTTTTTGCTTCATCTCGTATAAGACCAGTTCCCTTTCTCGGTGGCTCTGACCTAGATACGAGAGAAATAGGCGGAGCGATAAGACGGCCTTTTCCTTTTCGTGCGAGGATGCGCCGCGAGAAAATTGTGTCCGCTTTTCCCGGATACAGATAGGACTGGGAGACCGGCTAGGGCGACCGACCGGTGGGGCCATCTGCTCGGATACAAAATAATTGAACGGCTTCTCGGCGCCTTCGCCCCCGTCCACGGTCCACACTTCCATGTTTATTTCATTACTCTTCTTATACTATATAGTACGTTTCATTTCGAGTATGGAAGACCATTGCAAGCACTCTTCCTGGTGTAGCCGTGACAACTTATTGTTCAATTACGTCGCAGGTTGGCGTAGCCTCGGCCGCCAGATTACCTCCTCGCAAGGCATGTCGCCTAATAACAAAATGGCTCTCTAGATTATTCAAGTGAACCACGTTTTGTTCCTTAGTCTTTTTCAGGACTGATTTTCTACCACCATAAACTCATTTGGATCGATTGAGACATTTGTGCGCGTTCATTATTTCGTAGATGGGTTGGACGATGCACTTGAGACAGTTTTGAGTCGCAAATGTGGCGGTTTTGTCACGCGTTTCTCTGCTATTCGCTTCATCTGAGCGGAATTAAGTATTTTATCTAATGTCGATGGAGAAACATGGAAGTTAGGCTATGCCAGAGCTAGCTATCTGAAACTCAAAGATTTGTTACTCAGGAAGAATAAAAAGAAAAATAACGAAGAAAATATCAAAAAGCGCTATATACACCCATGAATACAAGCGCACAAAAATTTCTCTATGGGCACCAGCACCGAAAGCACTGCCCAGTAAATACAAGACGGTCACTCATTATACAGGAATGAATGAGTACACACAAGTCGTTTCATGCATGCACATATAAGGACAACACGGCCGCGAGATCAACCCGTTAATAAAGAAGCACACTGTAGAGAAGACAAAAGAGCAATGTCAGTTATAGACAGTCCGTTTATAAACATTAGCGTCCACTAAAATATCGCGATCGGCACTCACGGTACTACGCTAATGTACTTTGCTCACTGTGAGATGAAATCCGTCAATGATGTTACAACGGTCACCTAGGTGAGCCCACTGTATGTACATTGAGGACACTTTATCATAACATGCTGAACTCAAAGTGTCAGCGATAGGAATATAACATTGCCGTGCTTGATATTAGGTGTTTTTTGGGACAAACTTGTAGGCCACTGAAAGTCGACAGCTCCCTGGCTCGACAAAATAACAAATTTCATATGCTAGGCCATGCCACTCAGGTTTTCACGCGCACATGGAGTACTTGTCGCTCAGTGAGCTAGGTTGGGTGAGCACTGGCAGGAGCATGATGGGAAATGTATATGGATCACACACACACACACACATGTATCTATGTAGCTTGCGTGAGAGAGTGCCTAATAGGTTGCACCCACTCTGTCGTGTCAGTGTAAGCGGCAAGAACCGACTGAGACACGACATGCGCCGTTCTACACTTGCTTATTTGCGTCTACGAGGGATGCTAACAAGACGTGAGACAGATTATTTGGGCGCACTAGAAACGAAAAAGAACAGAACTCAAAAAGACCGCATGTAGCAATTCAATCAATTGCAAAATTGAACTTGCCAAGCTTCGTGTTCCCCCTCTTCCAAGAACGACGGATGTGGTGCATCAATCAGGCTGCTAGTTATTTCCCCCATGGCGCATCTTTCTGTTGGGCTCAGGTGTCATGCTCATGTGTCATGCTCATGTGTCATGCTCATGTGCGGCAAGAGGAGTGCGTAGCTCGGTGTATTTTCTTGGGAGAGTACTGGAACAGCTGATGGAGGCGGCAGTGGTGACGATGACGTTGCTGCGGGCGTGCTTCATTACGGGTCACGGTGAAAAACAAGCTGAAAAACAAGCTCTTTCTTGAAAGACTTTGTTGAAAGCGCTCTTCGCAGAAAGGGCTGTAATGACCCCTAGTTCGAAACGATGCCACGAGGTGTCTACCCGGTCAAAAATCGGCCATGTAAGAGGTGGCAATGCTTTTCTGTGAAAAACTTACAGTGTTTTTTTTTTCTTTTTCTAATATGTTGTACTTAGCCACTCAGTGGTAACGCCAGTGCTCGTGCGCACAACGGTCATGCTGGAAGTGAAGCTTTTCAACTGGGTGGCGGTTCGATCATCGGTCTGTTTGAGGAGAACGCGAAGGGTCGTTATCTAGTAGCACTCACGATGAAATTTTGGGTTGTATGTACAACTAAATATATACTACATATTGCACCGGGATCTGGGCTGACAATTGATCAGCCTTAGCGTCGCATCCGGGTCACGAAAAGTCTGATCACTAAGTGAGGAATAATTTGGAATAAAAAAATAAACAACTGATGGGTTTTATCATTGAAAAAATGCATAGAACATTATGGGTCACGGCGTAGTGGATAGGGCACCGAATTAACCTTGACCACCGGTGATATTTTTAAACACGAGAGTTTTTGCATTTCGCCTCCATCAAACTGCGGCGGCCTTGGTCGGAGATCGAACCGGCGACGTCGAATAGCCGGATTTTACGAGTCAGAAGAAGTAAGAGATTAGGGCAGAACTCAACGGCACGCTGATTGTCGACGGCAATGCGAATAGCAGTCAAGCAATGTGGCGACAGACCATATTCCTGGTAATGTTTATTTCACGCATGTAGTGGTCTCTCTGAGAGTTTTGTTGCTTCGGCTATATGCCGAATACTCCGATATCGTCCCCATTTTGCCACGGCACTCGCTTGCAAAGGTAGGTATTGAGGCGTGACGACGACTGTACGACGCCGACGCAGGGACCATGGAATGACGAAGGAATAGATAGCGATCGAACGACCAATGCGTATAACGACGACGGCACGACGAGAGTTGGATGACGAAGCTGGATTGACAATGATTGCTCGACCATGACGGCATCACGAAGACGGTCGCACAATTGAGGCACGGTAGCGACTTTCTGACGATGACGGCATGACAAGCATGGCAGATGGCATGGAATATTCACGATTGAATGACGACAGCATGATTACAATGCAACGACGAACAAAGAAAGACGTCGATGGAAGGCAGAATGACGACGACGGCATGATCACTATGGGACGATGTTATACTTGAAGTGATGGCAACGATAAAATGACAGCGTAATGACGACGCCATAAATACGACTGTGTGATGACAATGGTGCGAGGACGGCATTACGACGAGACCATTGTGGCCAAAATAGGTAGACAACTTGGGCCACTCGGTTGGCATAAGAGATAGATAGATAGATAGATAGATAGATAGATAGATAGATAGATAGATAGATAGATAGATAGATAGATAGATAGATAGATAGATTGGCTCAAAACGGTTGAAGTTAGCAAAGAATGCTATTCGCAATAAAAAAAGAGGCACAGAAATAGTTGTAGAAAATTGCTTAGTCACCGATGCCGACGGGCCATGGTCTTCCTCTGGCTTTAAAATCCGGCTATTCCAGGTCACGGGTTTGATTCCCGGTTACGGTATGTTGCTTGGCCACAGAAGAAGGAGAAAGACGTGATAGGTGCATGAAGTCCGGCAGCTATATATATATATCCTCGGCCAGGCAACCTCCTCTGACGCCGCCACTCCCTTCCTTCGTGGAGCATCTGCGCGTTGACTTTTGGAATGTAGGCCCCGCCTGGTTTCCGGACTTTTCAAGACGTCGTTTGGTTAGTGGTAGCTGTAAGTGACGCCCTTATCACGATCTGCCCTCGCTGTCCACTCTCCGCTCTACTCTCCCCCACACTCTCAGCGCATTCGGCAGCTGAAAATTACCGCTTGCGTATTACTTGGTGAGGGCCTCTCTTTATATTTTTTATGACAATATAGGCTTCAGAAGTGTTCCGTGACGCTTCCTCCTAGTTAAATGTTTCCTTAAATTCGGTGGTTTTGCGTGCCGAAACCACCCCGATCTGAATATGAGACACACCGTAGCGGGGAACTCCGGATTAATTTTGACCACCTAGGGTTCCTTTAACGTGCACCTAAGTCTAAGTACCCGAGCGATCTTGCATTTCGCCCCCATCTAAATGCGACCGTCGTGGCTAGGTTGGAACCGTCGACCTCGTGTTAAGCTGTGCCACGCCATAGCCACTAAACTACCGGAGTTAATGTGCTTCCTCCTAGTCCTTTTTCATTCTCCATGTTATTGTTCTTGTTCCTAAGTGAAATGGTGCAACCCACTCTGGGGGATCGGACATGAATCGGGGGTGAAAATACTTTATTACCAATTTTTTAGGAAGATAAGGTGAAATGAAATAAGTATCTTGTAAATGTTATTCAGGATGTCTACTGTTACAGATATGAATGATCAAATATCTAAACATTACAGTAAACGTTATGTGATAACAAGAAGTAAAAAAGAACAATTTTAGCACGCAATTCTTTTTGTATCGCACAGAAAGCTGCAGAGGGCTTCACAAACGTTCCTGCGCATTCTCCATGTCCTTTTCTTAGAATCTTAATTTATTCTCCTGCTTCTTTTACTTTAGAATGTTGTTTCGAAATATTCGTTTGAGCGGAGCTTGTACGACACTGCCAAGGCAGAACTTCACGCTTTCAATGCAAAAGTTAATGAGGCGTATGATGACACCTTTGAAAAAGCACAACTTGCAGATGCACAGCATAGAGAATGCATATATACTTAAACAATAACCGACGAACTGTCTGATAATTCCTTTGTTTTCTCTTACTTTCTGTACATTTTGTAGACGTCGTAGGAATCGACAGTGACTTGTTCGAGTCAGCAAATCCTGACTTCCGCATTATTCACCATTCGCGATGATTCACCGTATTCACCGTGGCGTGAAAAAAAAAAAACAAGAAAAAAAAAGGGGTCAGAGGCGTTTCTTTTTCTTCTGTGTCAGAGAGTGTTACTGGCGGAATGCAAAATATTTGAAAGTGCAACAGAAATTTCTAGTTATCATTTCCCGTTTCCTTCAATTTTGTACTTCCTTGTAGTGCCTCTTGTGCTCTTGCGACATGGCAAATGCCAGACTTCGCAAACATTGGCTTCATAGATTTTCCTTGTATTTGTTCTCTTTCCGGCACATCTTCAAAAAATCAATTGGTTCTGCAGTTTTTTTTCTTCTTTGTTTATTGTTTAGGTAAAATCATGACTGGGAACAATAAAGCAATTGCAAAGAGTCCCCAAGATCGTCACACCTGTACTCCACTCAACGGACTTCGTTCCTGAAGCACTCTTTTTCCAAGTCGACTGTTGCGTGAGCCTGTTTTGCAGTCTAAACAATTGGTGCCCGTGTGCTCGAAGCAAGCTTGCACATATTCCATTCTCTGTGTTTACCATCGTCTACGCATGACTTTCCCTCTTTCAGGATGCACCAAGATCGCTTCGACGACAAGTGCGCGTTTATCCTGCATTGTTTTGTTTGCTTTTGTGCGAAGCAGTTATAGAATCGATAGTGAATGCTTCGTCCACGGCGTCAGAATTTGAGCGAAGCAGCGTTTACAGGCGACGATCATACGGTACGCATTTCGGAGAATCTCGGCGTTCCTAGTACATTCGGGACACGGGTAAATCGTTCAGGAAACGCACACTGAACCGTGAACGAGGCAAACATCGAAGCGAGTGCACCGCTGCTGTTTCATGAAGATACTTTGTTCGGTCTAGCAACTCTGCGTTTCGGTGTCAAAACGCTGCGATTGTCTTCAGTTTTCTTGAGTTCTTTGCATCAGTAGAATGGGCCGGCATTCTGGCACCAGTCAAGCCGATCTATGTTCGACATTTTACGTCTAATTGGCTTTCGTGCTTTATAGTTCCGCATCCTACTGTCATTTCCTTGGGGGAAGGAAATAACGACAATGTTTTGCCCTATATAAATTTACGCCACTGACTTTGAAGCCACATTTTGCTGATATTTCCCACAGGCCGCTCAGTGTTTGCTCTAGTCTCTTTAGCGGCAAAGGCCTGGGAGGGCCAACTACAGCAGTATTTAGTAAAGCTAACTTGCACGAAAAACACAGAAGTTATTTACCGTCATAACGAGTCACGTACCGGGCTTACATTGGCACCGTATTGCTGCCCCTCTCTTCAACACAGATTCGGTCTGTGCACGGTACCGGCCAATTTTTTAGTCGGTTCAGCTTAGTCGTCACCTACCCTATTTTCGTTTACTTGCATGGTCATTAAGGAGATCGTAACCTACATTGTTCACCGCTGTTGACAGCCCCCAATCGAAGAAATCAAATAACGTTCTCGTTGACATTTATATGCTCTCTATACTTGCAGTCATCAGAGAAGAGCGCACGTCACCTGTCCATCAACTTAAGTGCTGTATCAGAGCTTCCACCCACTCAGTTTTAATGACGTCTTGAAGCTGTATCGATTTTAGGCGCGTGTGGTCGTTAAGGATCCTGCCGGCGGCCCCTTGTTTTCGACAAAGACTCTGTTGCGTGAATGCCCGGTTCTTCATTTCTGGCAGCTCAGTGGTTACAATACGAGGACTGTCTGCCGCTTCTTCACACTGTGAAATTGTGTCAAACCCCTATCTCAGCAAATAGAGGCTAAAGCCACTGTGGTGGTTATAGTGGTAGAGAGAGCTGCTAGGAAGAAATAGTTGAAAGAAGAAACGAGGACGCATGCGCATAATGAAATCTAAGCTAAGCTTGCTGCCCGTCCCACAGTTCAGTACGTAGTTACTCTGAACCTGAGTTTCACAAGGTGACCCTCTGCTGTTCTGGTACTGTACCTTGTTCAGTCGTGCAATTCGGTGGCTCTCGTGCGGCTCAACGTCCGCGACAACGTGGTGTCAGCGCGGACGGCTCGAACAAATAGTCATTAATATTAAAGTTGATATGAATAGGACACAAAACTGGGAACGTTGCTACTGGTTCGTGATTGAAGCTTTCAGCGCAGCGATGACGAAGGCGAGCGACACAAAGATAAGCGCTGACTGTCAACTGGAACTTTATTGGGTAACTTTATTTAATATGTTCATCTTAGTGCACATGCACCCACAAGGCAACGAAGTGACCATGACAACTAATCGCGGTTAGATTCGTTTCTACAGTACAACAACAACAACAACAACAACAACAACAACAACAACAACAACAACAACAACAACAACAACAACAACAACAACAACAACAACAACAACAACAACAACAACAACAACAACAACAACAACAACAACAACAACAACAACAACAACAACAACAACAACAACAACAACAACAACAACAACAACAACAACAACAACAACAACAACAACAACAACAACAACAACAACAACAACAACAACAACAACAAAGACACAGAAAAAAAGAGTAAGAAAATGTGTGCCTAACGCCTTTCCTGTTCCTTTTTTATTTTCGCTCTCTGGTAATAAAATTAACGGCGATTCGCTGTAATGTTTACTTTCTTGCTTCTCAGGCGCATGAGCAGTTAATTGTGCGCATTAAATTTTTTCGCCAGTACATTTCCGGTAAGCACTTTTGTTGTGTCGCTAGCCCTTGTCTTCGCCTTCGCCATGCTGTTAGCTTTAGCTCTTGAATTGATAGCTCTCTCTCTTTCAACCATTCTCATTTCAGCTCGGCGTCGCCACCTGAAAACTATGGGTCCAGCGAGGTCACTGGACTCTGACTCATCTTTCGCAAATCACGAAACCGGCATGCGACGGTGGAGGTATAGTAGTAGTTTATGCTCTTGGGACATGCATTCCGGAAATTAATAAGCATGGATACCTGAAGTACCCAGATGCTTTGAATATTAAGAACCGCCGCAGTAGGCCAGTGACTATGGCGTTGGGCTGCTGAGCTCCGAGGTCGCGGGTTCAATTCCAGCCGCGGCATCCGCATTCCGATGGGAGCAGAACGCAAAAATGCTTGTGTACCGTGCATTTGGTGCACGTTAAAGAACCGCAAGTGGTCAAAATTAATTTGGAGCCTCCCACTACGACGTTACTTATAATAAGGTCATGGTTTTGGCACGTAAAACCCCAGAATTTAAATAAACAAATTTCAAAATCTTAATACTGAATAAACACCGAAGAGTAAACACACATGCTTCTAGTAAGAAAGGAGCAAGTTATGGGTTAAAGGGTGTGCCTGCTAGATTTCAGTTCCAGGAAAAGGTGTTCACAAAAGGAGAAACTACGAAACCATGCTTCTGTTATGCGGCTTCGCAGCGTAGAAAATCACGGGGGAAATGGCATAGTCGACCGCACGTGACTCCAGAAAGAACAGGTGCGTCAAAGGTGCCTTGTCCGGGCTGTCCAGCGCGGCAACCCAGGGTAATACGGACAAGTGCTGATCAAATGGGGGTAGAGGCCATCATAAATATAGTTGAAGATTCACGTGAGCCATGGGGGAGTGCTTGGCTCGTGAAGCAGTTGGCGTCATAGTGTCGGTCAATCCATTTCGAATATAGTCCGAAGTTCGTAGTTTCACCATAACATCAGGAATACAAAAGGAATAATAGAAGAACTTACAATAGTTTCTCGATCAAGCCAACAGGGGCGAGTAAATTAAGAAAAGTGTGCATGATTTCCTTCAGATTTAGGGGCTAAGAGACTGACGTTTTCATGGTTTCGTGTTTGTCACATGTGTGATGCAAGATGCAGGAAACGGCGAATGTATACCAGAACGTCAAGCAAATATTCGTCTTCTTCCAGTATAGTCAGTCTCTGTCAGCGGCGCAGCTTTGACGAGTAGCCGTTCGTCTGTTTGGTGGCGGCGCCTGGTGGACCCGAATCAAAAGCTCTCAGAGAGCGGGAGTGAGTAGTGAGGGCGAGGTTGAAGCTGTTCAAAGGCGGGCGTGCAGTGCCGAGCAAGGCTTTGCTTCCACTTATTGACGGGTGTCCGCTGGTACTATATGTTTTTTTCTCTTCCTCACCACGTGGACTTCATTCGGCGACACTGTCTTCTTCGATGGCTGTCAACCGCACTGGAACAATGTATCTCCCTGAGCAGCAAGCAGCCTCCGCAGCCCCAAATGACCTGGTACCGTTGTTGACGGAAAGCAGTCAAGAAACGAGAGAGAAACAACTAGTATCGCTGTTATCTTGTGTTTGCCTCCACACGAGTGCTGTAAATTGCTTCTGGTGATCCATCTTTTTAAACAGTCAGTATTTGCACCGACTTAGCATCTTACGCTTAAAATGAACGGTCCCACTCAACCACCATTTAGTCAAACTCCTAAAGCGCCAACACCGCTTAAAACATTTCGGGGTGGCGCCACCTGACGTCGGTACGTTCATATTACGCATCGCAATGACAGCACTGTAATGCTGCGGCCAAAATAAGCTCCGCGAGATTGCCGACGAGAGCACATATGGCACGACGCATATTCTGGTTATGATTCACGCGGAAGTACTTGCACATCATTGAACGGGCAGACTCCCCGGACTGTTCAGTATGGGGCGTTGTAGAGAGTATAGACCATGTGCTCGTGGTGTGTCCTGTGTATGCGCGCGAAAGACTGACACTGGCAGCTACCTTGAGGCATTTAGGCAATAAACCGCTGCCGGAGGACCTCTTGCTAGGCGCATGGCCACAGGAGTTGGCAGACGATAGAGACAATGCGTGCTCTTTCACGTTTCTTAGGCGACACGGGCCTGGACTCATGCTTGTTATAACATTTAGGCGATGTGCTCTTTCACCTCGTTTCTCCCATTATCATCCCCCATTGTGACCCTCTTTCTTCCCCTATTCCCCTTCCTTTACGTAGAGTAGCAGGCCAGATACTCCATTTTCCGGCCGACCTCTCCACATTTTCCAATCAATAAACTACTTCTTCTTCTGGTTATGATAACAATGTCGTTGTGACACTGTGTGAAATGAAACTTATGAAATAGCGGAACGGTCGTTGTGTCTACTATAGGGTCCCTCTTCCTTTGAAATTGCTCATAAGCGAATGCTTATTCCTGCCTCTATCGCAATGACCGACAAGTTCCGTGTGCGGCACAGCTGCTGTTTAAAAACACCTTTAAAATAACTGTTTACCGACTTTTAAACAGACTATATAGAACGAGTAAACTGCGAGTCCTCCTCCTTCAATGATTAAAGGCGCTCTTCCCGTGTTAGGTTAAGCAAGTTAGAGATTCGACCCCCTAGAAAGCACACAATCTAGGCAGATAGCTACCAGAGCGCTGAACTGCGGCGCAGGGGATATGCAAAATTCTGCAAGTGCTCTTCCCCACACATCTAGCTGACCTACACTTGGTGGCGGACGTAGCCATAAAAGGAAAAAAAAAAAAAGAAAAGCAGGAACGCGCGAACTGGAGCCGCTATTCTAGCCACCATCTCGGTGCACACATTTGCGTCTTTTCCTGTCGTTTCTTAACAATTTCTTTAAATCTTTGCGTGATTAGACATATGACACCCAAACGATTTCAGACAAGATGGTACAAACCATTGCAAACTAAGTGTAACGTGATATTGCACGTAAGACTAACTGAGTACACATGTCGAAGGAACAAGTGACACTGGAGAAGTTCCAGAAAATAATCGTCACGAGCCAATACAAACACTCAGTATAGCTTGCTATCTCAAGTAAAAGCAGAGTAGAAACATGCCACGCATGTGCACCAACCTCGCACCAGCCGTATACAAAGCGTTCCACGTAAAAGGTGGAGGCGGCGCTAAAGGAAGTTCATAGCTCACAAATCGATGCAGCGGGGAGTGTATATAGTCAACGAACACGCACCGACGCGCATGCGCACCTACGCGAGATGACTGAAGGGACCATATGTGATAAAGAGTGCGGTCGCTTAGCAGCCGCACGAAAGTACACGCTCTTTCCACTGGAGACTGCAATGGCGAGTGGTTCCACTTACGGTAAAGTAACAACAAGAAAGCAATGGGTGAAGTTGGGTGCGGAGGCGGAACTCTTGAGTTGGAGCATTTGGGCCTGCAATGGGAAACGACGTCACGGCTACGCCTAGCTCTATTCAGAGATCTATCGTTGCTTACTTGTACTTATTGCTTGTTTATTTCGACCTTTGAGAGACGACGCTGTTATTTTCCTGTCGTAGTGCCTCGGGGCAATGGGAGTCGGAACGCGTGAGAGTGTGTACTTGCAGCTATCGACAGACAACCCAGCAGTTAAAAGACGACCACGTGATTCTCTGCTGTTCGTTTCTTCCTTTATTTCTTTCTTCCGCAGCAGGCACGGCACAGTTAGTGTTCGGCGAGAAGTATAAAGTCGAAACTTACGTCGTCGGGTTTGAAAATATTTGCTACCATGGGAACCAGACCTTCCGCGCGAGTGCCCTTCAAAGAAGGTGCTTGAATCTAACTCTTCGAGAAAGCCTGAAAAAAAATATATATATAAAACAGCGCTACAACGTGCCTCAACATCAAAGGAATAAGGAAATCCCGCGGTTCACCGTAACCGAAATACCGCCAGCGGCAACGCACCGGATATAAAGTCGTGACGCGTTACCTGCATTTTCCGAGTCTGTGCTTATAGTATCTTTTCATATACAGCAAGACTCAAAAAAAAAAAAAAAGAAAAAAAAAGATGCATCAATTTTTTTTATCTTCCTATATTAGCCGAACGGTGTATTATTAAGGCCACCGGTATTACGATGTCAATGACGATGTATATATTCTATCAGTCACTTCCCGTTGTGATTCGGTCTCGCTTTTTGCACAATACGCCATCTGTCTGTGGCATCTAACATTCTCTGTTTGGCTTCCATCGACGCTATATTTTTGCAAGAACCTCACCCTGCCGTTGCTGCCTCTCTCTCTCTCTCTCCTCTCTCTCTATATATATATATATATATATATATATATATATATATATATATATATATATATAAATTGTCTCGTCTTACTGTGATATTGAACTTGCAGGGCCATGGCTACCAATTTTAAAATTACATTTTGGGGTTTTACGTGCCTAAATTAAGATGTGATTTATCAGGTACGTCGTAGTGGGGGACTCCGGAATGATTTTGACCACCTGAGGCTCTTCAGCGTACAAAATGCGTATTTAAATAAGAAATAAATTTGGATTAAATCGCTAAGGGTAACAAGTTTCGTGGCAATATTTAAGTAAAAATTCGTCAGCCCTACCACTCCGTGAAGATGGTTAACAAGCGAAGCTGAAAAGTGCGGCCCCGGTGTTTATCACTGGGTTTAATCCCGTGGGTTCATTAAAGTGTTTCTCAATTATGAATTACATACACGTTCGGCAACCACGGAGAGTACGACGTCACTGACGGTATGCCCGCCGTCCGCCGTTGTCGCTTGAGTTCGATGTCTCGAGTTTGCTCGGCGGCGTGGTTAGCAGCATTCGCCCGCCATTGCCGCTTGCGATTCTTCGAAATCAAGTTGCTTCAAAATTAAAGCTGTCTATTACGTAAGACAATGAATGGCTCATACCCCTTTAAGCAGTGGCTCATACCCCCGTCAACGAGGTCTCCCCATTACGACGACAGAAGAGAAGTGAAATTCTACGCTGGAATGATGAGTGCCAACGCAAACCAGCTGTGGAAGACGACGACGAACGCGGGAGCAGTGGCACGAGCACGAGCCAACGAGCCAGCTGCGGAAGAGGCCGACGACGACGCTCGAGCCAATGCTGATGATGATAGTTTTTCGTGCACAGGCGATTTCGCCTAGCCATTTACGATTTCACCTGGACATATAAAGCTTCGCTTTAAAATTCGCCCGGAAAATAATCGGCGTGTGCCAGTTGCAAGGACGGTTTACGGAGGGATGATAGCTAAATAACGAAGTCTCACCATTTGCCTTTATAATTACTTTAGTGCAAATGTCCTGAGCGTAGAATGCAAACCAAGCAGTAATAAAGTAACGTTCATATCACAGAAATCCTGTGTTCTGCCCCATTTTCGAGAAATATGTCCTTAAAATCTTTTGCGAATTGCATTGATACTCCTTGGCACTTGCCAACACACCATTTTTCACAGTGGTTTGCGACCGAGTTGGTCGTGCGACTTTTGCAACTCGTCAGTGTGAAAATGTCTTTTGACTAATAGCATCACTACTGGAAGATGCCGTAGCATTCTTTTTATCTCTAAAAGATTAATTTCTCCCTCTATTTAACGTGATAAAAAGCCTTGCCTACCCAGTTAATTTTCTAGTGAAAAACGTTACTGCTGACAGCACGTTAACCCGTGCGACATGTCTCTCAAGTGCACAAGAAATAGCAGAAGATAATTAGTGAGTGACTGTGAAGGCCTGCTCGTGTTTCAGAAACAAATTGTAAAAAAAAGGAAAAAAGAAAAGAGGAAATTCTTTGAAGCTCTGAAACTCGAGGTTGATTAGAAGTTCTGAAATTGCAGTTCGTCCTCTTCTTTCCGCAAGAGCTGTTTCATTTGTGCCGCAATTTCCGGTGCCGAAGAAACTAAGAACCTTGACACGTGCCCTCCAAAAGAGAACCTGGAAGAGACTTCAACGAAATGTCGGGGAAAAAAAAAACGAACTGCCCAGAAGAGGCTGCAAGTAAGAGTTTCAACGTTGCTGCTTCGTTATTTTAAGAAGACAGCAGTAGCAAAAGAACTAAAATAATATTAACAATTTTTGAGGATTTAGATTCCCGGTAATAACATGAAAATACATGTAAGCGTAGAATAACAATCAGAACTCTGATGAATCTGCTTACTGTCATGCGAATTTTGATAGTTTCTACGTGGCCACGTCGAAACGTCTTTGATTGCATGCGAATAAAGTGTAGACAGGTGAACAGGCTGGTGTAACTTCCCCCCTCTTCTACATGAAGATCTGTCGTGATCCTTGATGACAAATTCTAGGGACAGGAATATCCTAATAAGAAGAATATATGGTGATTTGGAAAGGAAAGGTTTGTCAGGAAATAAGTTAACGAGAAACGTAGAGCTCTTGCAATAACAGCGAAAATGCTGGGACATCTCAGAATAATGTATTTAACTGAGCTAGTATGTAATGGTGGAGACTAGGGAGCGACTTTTGCTTATAGTGGCCTTTTTTATATGTAGAAGCATGAGAAGGTAGGCTACGTCCGACCTGGCTATCTCAAGATGCCAAATTTGTTACTCAAGCAACAATAAAAAAAGGAAACTTCTGTTGAAGTAGCAAAAGCAGGAGGGAGGGGAGTTTGGAAGTGGTTTCACTAGCGGTATGGATCACATAGCTAATAAGTTCGGCTTTCAATTTAGGACGACCTCCTGGTTGATTTTATTTTTGCTTGAAGTTCGTGTTGCTTTCAGTTTTTGCAGAGAAAGCATCTTCATAAAGAACAGAAACCACATTTCATAAAGTGCTGTACTTTGTCACTGCTTCCTTACAACAATAAGTAATTGGCCCTCTTCCGCTCGTTAAGAAATAAGGTCTTATTGCGAAAACCATAGATGCTACACTACGTTTATGAGAAATGATTGGTTCTGAAAGCTCTGAAACCTCTGAAAGAGATTTGAAGGGTCATTATTTTCAGTATTTTCACAAACATTCAAGGGCAGCCAGTCTGTAGATTGGGCAAGCAACCACTCTCCCATGTCTCCACACCTTTTACTGACGTCAGTTATTTACATACGAACCAGGAAATATGCATTAGTGACAGCTTGGTGAGGTATAGTTGGTTCGTATTTACGACAAAGCTCAAACAGTGCGGCCATAAAAATAGACAGACAGAGAGAGATTTATTTACAGAAAGGCAGAGACATCGGCCTCAGCTATAGCTTGCTCTGGCCTACTACCCTACACTGGGGAAAAGGGGCGGGGAGAGATAGAGCTGATGAATGAAGATGATATGAGGAGAAGGTGCGTATATACAAGTTCATAACGTTGTGGAGTCTCTAAAGCCGTGCGTCCAGTCTAGTGGCTTGTAGGAAGGCTACAGCGGCACTGGTTATCATGGCTGCGCTGTTTGCATTGGGCCATGGACCTAAAAGAAACTCGTCGGATAGTGGCCTCGTGTCGACGTTTGCAATGGAAGAGACTAGTTTCTGTTGTTCTTGCGCTCACACGGGACAAACGCAGAATATATGATCAAGTGTTTCTGGCACCTGACAGCATTCACAATTTGGGCTAGTATCACTGCAACCTATCATACGCTCGTATGCCTATAACGCTTGGTGAATGCGAAACCAAGGCGAATCCGGCGCAACGTGCCTGTTTGGTTTCTTTTGCGTTTGTGAGGCATAAGGGGGGGGGGGGGGGGGATTTCATTTCTTAGTCCCATTTCTGCAATCGCTTGTGTCGTCGATCTAGTTGGGTCCAGTGCTTCAACCAATGGTTGCGTATTAGGCAACGGAGTAGGGCGTCTGTTTCTGTTCGTGAGAATGGAATGCGTACTTCAGAAGCGTTATTTAAGGCAGTTTTCGCTTCAGTGTCTGCCTGTTCATTCCCTATCATGCCACATTATGAAGGTATCCAATGAAAGGTGAAATTACGGCCATTTCTATTTGCATGATCGAGATGCTGGGTAATTTCTACAGTCATTGAATAATACGGGCCCCGTCTGAGCCGTCGGAAGCCACAGTCAATGGTTTGAAGAGCTGGCTTGGAATCGCAGAATGTCGTCCACGCGCGGGGAGGCTCTTCGGAGAGAAAGTGCCTCCAGGATAGCAACAAGTTCTGCGGCAGTTGATGCGATGATCATATGTGGGATGACGAAGGCTGCAGTGGAGGCAGATGGTGCGACAGAGCAATCGGTATACACGTGTACAGTATCTTTGTACCCTGCATACACATGGAGAAGCAAATACCACAGAACAAGCGCTTATTCTGTGGTACTTTTTGTCTGTAGGACCTTGTTTTAGTCGCACTGTTTGAGCTTAGTTCTAAACAGGAAATACATTGGTTAACCGATTAGCGTGTCTCTGAGATGCATACGGGGAGTTTGAATCAATCCTTGAATGGACGACGACGACGACGACGATGACGACGATGACGACGATGACGACGATGACGACGACGACAACGACAACAACAATGACGACGACTACAATGACAATGAAAAATTAATTGATACATTCAGACATATGGCTGCGTAAATAGGCTAGTTGGAATCCGCCAAACCCCGTCTTGGTGGTAGGTGAGCAGGAACGCCTGCTCCAAAAAAAGTCGGCTTCACCCGAAAGGCGAAGCATCGATTGCGATAGCAAATTAGTATACAACTTTAGGAAGTAAGGATATCAGTTTTATCGGCCTTACAAATTTACAAACGTTCGCGTGCTACTTAAATTGAAAATCAAGGTGTCACGCGCGCACAGGTAAGCATGAACACATCGCGCTCGATGACCGCGGAAACTCGTTGACCGCAGAAACTCGCGGCAGCAGCAGCGAGCGAATTACCCTTCGTGCTTTCGCTCACTTCAACGCGAACTAAACGTCGAAAGCACAGCACATGCGAAGCTACCGGCACTGGGCGTACTTTGTCCACGTCGCAGTTCGCTTGCAAGATACGTGCTGTAAGCGGAGCCGCCGTAGTAACCCCCTGCCCTTTCATGCCTCGCGCGCGACAGAAGACGGCGCGCTTCCTACCCGCCTTCATTCCTCGCGCTTGCTAGATTGAGCCGCGATTGTCGGCTGACCCTCGCAAGCGTCGGCGGTGCGCCGCACGTGGCCTCAGTCACGGTGGTATACCCTCAGCGACAGAGCACAAATACGAAGCCATTTCCGCTTCTACCTGGCTTCTGTGTGATCAGCTGTCAGAAATGCGACCGAGTTTTCGCTACCACACTGCGCTCCAATCATGCTGGATTGAATCATGTGGATTGAAGACGTGTGCACTAGTTGGCTGCAAACATAGTGAGTGGCATATTAAGGAATGGAATGAATCTGTGTGGCCAAGTTTGCGGACCACTGCTGCAACTGTTCGTACGTGTTACCGGCACTTCGAGATGTGCGGCTTTCCTCGACGATATAGAAATTTGCTCATCCGCCAGCAGTTGTATCGCTTACCTTCAAAGAAAGGATCTTCAGCTCCGGAACGTCGGCAAGAGTGAGTATCACTCGTTAAACAATGACGAAGGGAGTAGCATCGCTTCCTGTCATAGTATGTTTCGCGCACAGTATCTACACACATCTACTCCAACTGGCACGGTAACTTACGCACACTCTGTCGCGAATATGTCAAGAATAAGTGAATGGGCGCACACTTGAATATATGCGCCCTATATAGGCACAATAAGTGAAGGTACTATACCGATAGCGCACGAATGGTCGAAGCTGAATGTTTCGTGACGGTCCACAAGAGTAAGCGAGTTAGTAGCGATAAAACATCTTTGCTACAAGGGTATTACAATGTACAAAACAGCTAATTTCAAGCCTGCACGAATGGTCGAAGCTGAATGTTTCGTGACGGTCCACAAGAGTAAGCGAGTTAGTAGCGATAAAACATCTTTGCTACAAGGGTATTACAATGTACAAAACAGCTACATTTCAAGCCTCGTGCGCAGCAAGAACAAATCTATCGGAAGTGAGCACGCCTGCGAGTGAATTGGCAGAAACTAATCCGATAGTGACCGCACTGAGGAATTGACAGAGCCAGAAACGGGACAGGCTGCTGCTTCAAAATATTCGCCAAGCAAAGAACGAACAGCAAAACACAGTAATCCTGATTCAATTCATGAGCGGAAATCTTGGAAGTACATATTTAGCCCCGCTTTTAGAACAAGCATCATATACGCTGCTCGCGCCGTTTGGACCGAGCTTAATCAGCTCCGAAAGCGCTTTTTCACGTTCTCTGAAGCTGTGGCCAAAGCTTCGTGTCGTCCACCCAGTGACCGTCTACTACATCTCCCGAAACAGAGGTTTGCTAAGCCACACCGGCGTCATACACATACACCGTAAACACAGAGGCAATCAAGGCAGTTGAGGCAAGCAATGGACGCGTCACCAAATGATCAAATATGGCTCTTCCGCCATACTCTTCCGCGTGTGCAACATGCCACCCATTAACTACACACGTTCGCTCTATTTGCTAAAGGGTTCGTTACTGCGGTGTGCGTCTGCACCAGCACTTTCGTGGAAGGCTTGAAGGCACTTCTTGAACTGTGTAAAAGAACGTTGCGGATCTGTTAATGAGGCATGTGAGCCAAATATGGCTCACATGTCCCTGAAAACCTGAAAACCTCACCTGAAAACGGCCCCGGCGCCAGAGTCTGCCGCTGGGGCCATTTTCCGGTCTCAGTGCACTCTGGTGCGGCTTCTGTCGGGTTGAAGCGTTGTCTGCCATACTTGTTTGTTACTTCTTCTTCTTTTGTTTTGAAGCAACAAGTACAGCTGAAATGAGCGCAAAGACGGCATTCGAAGGTAAGGTGATCAAATATGGCAGTGCCCATGGTATCGCCGCGGAAAGGGTCAATACACGACAGTTGCGTGTTACGGCTTCTGCTACGGTTAGCCTCCGAGATGAAAATCGTAGCGTCGATGGCGCGGCCGCCACGAGCTGTCTCACCGCCGAGGCGTTCAACCTATGGGCGGGGCCAGTTGGGCATTTCTCCTTTACGCACCCTTGCAATCCCAATCTACCAAGCACCCCAATATCCCCTTCTAATTTACACGTAGACGCGGTTGCTCCTGCGTAACAAAGAAATCATGCCGATCCGAACCAGAAACAGTGTCCGTGGATTCGTCTGACGAGTAACGGTAAGGTCGAAGCACGGTTGACATGCGTGCTCGCGCAGTGTCCGCGTATGCAGGGCACGTAGTGGCCGAATAGTTCGAGGTTGTTGGTGAATAAACAGAAATGAACATCATCAACGCGCGAGCCCGAACCATTAGGGCGCGCACATCTGGACAGAGAAGAAGCTCCACCCATTAATCGCGCGCAGTATTCAGGCAGACACCCGTCAAAGAAAATAAGAAAATGGGTGAACGAGAGAAGGCATCGAATGATAGGCCTAACAGCAAAGCTTACGAAGTCGAAGGCGTTGCATTAGCGCGCCATCTCGCGGCATCGCATGTCGTTCTTTACGTCCGCGCGTGCTTGGGTTACAGCCACTGCCCGCCATCGTGGCGGTTGGCGCACGAACTAAACACCTACAGCAGCCGCGACACTGCAGTAGTGTCTCTTGGGACACGTTATGCGCGATGTGGTCGTCACCTTCACTTCCAGACTTCAGTTGTCGCAGGAAAAGTAGAAACGTACGAGCAACAGTCACAGCACGAAGAAAGAACACGTTTGACTCGGATAAAGTATGCGTCTAAAAATAATTAGTCTGGAAACATGGTTGACGCAGCCACGTAATTGCTTTGTTGTTCTATGCGTCGAGTTGCTGCCCTCGCTTCGCATGGAGACGCACGACGAATTCTCTGCGTCAGAGTCTGCCGCTGGGGCCGTTTTCAGATCTCAGTGTACTCTTGTGCGGCTTCTGTCGGGTTGAAGCGTTGTCTGCCATACTTGTGTGTTCCTTCTCCTTCTTCTTTTGTTTTGGAGCAACAACCGAGCACAGGTGAAATGCTCTCAAAGACGGCATTCGAAGTATTCTAAAAATACTGTGAGTTTTTCAGCAGGAGATAGAGCATTTTCTATTCAGGTCCAACCAACCGAATAAACAGCATTCTTCGCATAAATTTTTTTGATGCGAAAGCATCAAATGGCGTCAAAAGTTAGGAGCAAAACGGCAGCTAACTTCCCATTGGCTGCGACGCCACGCCACGTCACGAGCGCGCCTCAGCTGGCTCGCGTTTGCTCACTCGGGCCCCGACGGAGCAGAACGGGCGAAAGGGAACACCTGCTGCCGCATTAGCGCGCCAGGTGTTGCTTGAGGGGAGAGGGCATATGAGTGAAGGAGTCCACACAAGTCCTTTCATGTATACATCCATGCAGAATCCATATTTCTTTATGTTATTTACTTTTTAAAGCCAAGCTTTATATGGCTAGGCAAAATCGCATGTGTACAGAAAACTACCATAATCAGCATTGGCTCGAGCGTCGTCGTCTTCTTCCGCAGCTGGCTCGTAGGTGCCCCTCGATTTGCGCTCGTGCTCGGCACGCGCTCGTGCAACTGCTCCCGCGTTCGTCGTCGTCGTCGTCTGCTTCCACAGCTGGCTGCATTGCCACTCATCATTCCAGCGTAGAATTTCACTTCTGTCACCGTAATGAGGAGGCCGCGTTTACGGGGGTATGAGGACACATTGCTTAAAAGGGTATGACTATGAGGCATGTATTAACAGCGAAGCTGTTTAAACTGGAGGTAGTCCTTTGGCATGGCCGCTGGATAAAAAAAAAAAAAAAGGTGCGCCCTGCCGCGTCGGGCGCGCAGCTATGGGAGCGAACGTGACGGCCGTAGTTGCATTGTCGGCCGCTTGGCTGGGCCGAACGGCGCTAGCTGACGGGGATGGAACGCGTCGGCTTGCACGCGCGACGGCGTTCCAAGCACGTTCCTGACGCATTTGCTATGCCGATGCCAGTCAAACAGCCCCCGGCGTGTGGCGCCGCGGGGGATCACACCGTTTTCGATGCACGCGGCAGGCCGCACCTTTTTTTTTATCCAGCGGCCATGCCTGTGGTGTGCGTCCGGAATGTGGGCCGATCCTGCAGGTAGTGCAGAAAGGGTCCAAGCGCAATGGCACATAACCGTGTGAACTAGCGAAGCTGTTTAAGCTCGTGGATGGTCCATCGAGTGTACTCCGCAAAACCTCTGCCTGGCGATGACGTCTCCATGCGTCGCCTAGCAACGCTGCGCCCCAGCTGCGCCGACCGCGCCGAGCCTCGCCACAGCTGCGTGAGCCGTGATGTCATCGCCCGCGCCGCATCGCTTCGTCTTAGCTTTGCTGAGCCATGACGTCACCGCGATCTGTGGAGTGGTTGCCACGGCTGTGCAGAGGCGGAGCTAAGCCGTGACGTCACTGCGCCGACCCATGGGGTATATATCTTTCCGCCTCCGCATCATGACGTCACCACGATCTGTGGAGTGGTTGCCACGGCTGTGCAGAGGCGGAGCTAAGCCGTGACGTCACTGCGCCGACCCATGGGGTATATATAGCTCCGCGTTGCCGCCGCGGCGACACAAAAGCCCCACCCTCTCCGCGCCGAGCAAATGGCCACGAAGATAGAGCGGCCGAAGAGCGTCACCACCGAAGAAGAGGAAGCGCGGCGCGAAAGCCGCCGCACCGCTACTTGAGAGCGAGTGAGACAACTTCGGTGCCATCCCGAGTATCGCGCCGCCGAAGCGGCGGCGAAACGTCGGCGATTCTCAGAAGATCGGGAGTTACAAGCCCACGAAACCGAGATCCGCGTTCGAGCGTCCAGATACTTTAATGACCGAGTGTTCGTTGCTCTTTGGTATGTCGATGATTCAGGGCTGATCTTGCGCGAAACGTGGCCGAGTCTCGAAGCATAACCTCGCAAAAACTTGGCCGGACGAAGATAAAGCTAGGTGGGGTCGCCACCTTCGTTGTTTTCCAAGTCTTCGCACCAGTAGTGTGAAGCTTCCCCAAATTTTGTCTTACGTAACGGACAAATTTACTTTTGAAGGAATGTAATTTCGAAGAATTGCAAGTGGAAGTGGCGGGCGAATGCTGCTAACCACGCCGCCGAACAAACTAGAGACATCGAACGCAAGCGACAACGGCGGACTGTGGGCCACGGTGTAAGATATATACTCTGTAGGTGGGGACACTTCACAGCTTGCTTGCTAGACGCGATCAACCAGATAAAGTAGCAACGGCGCGCGTCTATCGGGCCGCTGAGGGCAGCGGATACCTATCGGCGGAACGACGCAACTTCAGTTAGAACGCAGATGATAAGTGGTTCTTGAGGGAAAGGCGCTATCTTCTGCAGCCCTTGAGGGAGCACGGCTCAGCGCCAAGAACGCAGGCGAGAGCTTGCGCGGACAAGGAACGCGCGCATGCCCTCTCCCCCACGTTCTCCCCTCTCCCCGGTGACCTACTTTCGCGAGTCACTCAATCATTTCGGATTTCCCGCGAAGCGCCGGTTGCTATATAAAAGGGAGATTCAACCAATAAAAAGTTTTCTGTGTTGAAGTTGCGTCGTATAGCCGATAGGTATCCGCTGCCGTCACCGGGCTGATCGGCGCGCGTCTTTGCTACTTTATTTGGTTGATCGCGCCTCGCGAGTGTCCTCATCTAAAGAGTACATATCTTACACCGTGCTGCGGGCATACAGTTAGTGACGTTGTTCTCTCCGTCGCATCCGAACGTGTGTGTAACATCATAATTGAGAAATACTTTAATGAACCCTCGGGATTAACCCAGTGATAAACACCGGGGCCGCATGTTTCAGCTTCGCTGGTTAACGGAGAGGAAGGGCCGATTAATTTCTTTGTCTATTTTATCTTTGAGCCAAGGATTTGCGTTGTTAGCGTTTTGTTATTTCGTTATGCAATATTTACAGAGTTCCGTAACTTCATTACCTTGTTTTTTTTTCATTTTTCTCGTTTTTCTTAGATAAGCTTTTGGGGGCATTTCTGTCACTAAGCTGCCGCTCTTTGACATCTAATATTGAAAAACATGAAACATTTTTTAGCAGTTTTCTGCAGTATCTTCATCTGTTCAGATGTCCGCACTATCAATTGGAGCTGGTTACTCCTTTTCACATAAAATGCAAATAATGAGGTGAGAAAACGTCTTGTGAAAACACGTTCAAACGTAGTCATCTAATGTAAAAAGTCAGAAACGCTTGAACTCAAGCCACATAAACAAGCGAAACGCAGCCTTAAAAACGCAAACTACAGTCACGTCAACCTGATTAAGGAAAGAACAACGAGGCAGCAACTTCATACGCTAGAAAAAAATCACAATGCAAAGGAGATAATGTAGAGAAATGAGTGACCTTACTATGCTTTTGGCAACTGCATCATTTTTTCACGTACTTCACTTGGCATATAATGCAAGTGGACGCATAACATACAAAAAAAAATGCGTGGCGAAGCCAAGTCTCGGAGTCATATATGTTTAGCATTCACAAAGTTATTACGAATAGTATATAGCTGCTGCTGATCTGCTCGATAGGTGGAGCTAAACGCTTTTGCGGGCCATTGTAATCTTTCCTACACGTGTTTTGACACAGAATGAGACATAGCGCTTTTTTCCCACGTCATATCTTCTCCTCGGGGCTCAAGAGCCCGAGAACATTCCAATTGAATGTAAGCAGTTTCTTCGTAATTGTTCATCGGCAGTCGACGTTGCTGCCGATGTCGTAGCTGCCTCTTTTAAAATGCAGCATTGCAGCAGGCTATATCAAATTGAAGACAGCTCGTTAGCGTTGCCTATGGAAAAGGGAGAAGCAGTTTTTGCACTGGTATGAGACATACAGTGTCAAGTGATAGCACGAGCTAGTGAGTAAACAAAACAAAACAAAAACAAACAAAACATGGAATACTTGAATACTAATATAACTAGCATGTCACAATTATTCTGAACGTTACACATAACTTTCAACTGCTAAAACTAGAACTTGTTTCTGTCAGAAAAAGTGAGTTCTTGAAGTATGAAACATAAAAATACGCGCTTCAAGACAGCAAAGCTGCTCTTATTCGGTCATCATGGACACAGCGAAGAGATGATGCTTAGGTTCGAGAAAATACGGTAAGTCCCTGGCAAACAGCAAATGGATGCCAATGCTTTTTAAAAGGAGAATCCCGTAGCCAGTATGCCATCGCAACAAGAGAATAGTCAAGACTCCGGTGCATTTTTCAAGTATCTTGCACACAAATAGGATCTGCAGTCATCTAGCAAAAAGATGACCAGTTTTCCAATACTATAAATCCTTGAGATCGCATGTCGGACCTTAACATTGTTGGTGTTCTTCTCATTGTTCCTTTGTTTCCCGTCTCAGATTTTTCTTTTTTTTCCGCGAATTCATTTCCGATGCACTGAGCGGATATGCACTTTCCCGTTGAGCTGCTCAAAGCGAAGACAACAGAGGTATCTCGAGTCTCCTTCTACGAAAAAGCAACGCGCAGCTTATTTCAAAGCCTTCCCGCGTTGCCCTAAACCGTAAACAGCCGTGACCCTTACGTGTGGGATGAAAAATTCATCCCGCTTACACGCATCGGCATTGGCACGCACGCACACGCACATGGGCTCACGCGTTCGCCGCACAAACCAAAGGAACCAAAAGGACGGAGAAGTTAGACGCACGCAAAACACACGTGCGGGCTGGCCGCGAGCAGCAGCAACGCGTCATAAATACTTGAAGCGCGTTCACCGGAAGCATCTTGCGCCCGGGACAGCGAGGCCATGTAATATGCATTTTGCCGCGAACAACGCACCATACGCTGGGGACTATCCCGTCGTGGCGACGGGCGAATAAGCGCAAGAGTGCAGATATCGCTTTCTTAGCCCCTGGATCCATTACGGGGACTTCGCGTGCCGGCGTTCATTGGAACGCCCACCGCGAAGATAGAGCCCGCCCGGGAGTCCCTTCTGTAGAAGTAGGAACACGATACAAGAACGAGAGGGCTTACCGGAAAAGAAAGCGAGCGTTGACATTTGTGGAGAACGATGACAACGTTCGATGCAGCCGCAGTGCCGTTGCCCAGGGCCGAGCCTGGACCTATAGTATACAAAGTAGCATGTAGCGGCGGATTCATCACCGAATGTACAATATCTGGCGTTTCATTATTGTTTGGCGATAAGCTATTAATAATAATGACCGTATTATGGCGCTGAGATGAGTAAACAATGCAGACAATAAGGCTTAACTGCTTAAGCCACGCTGGGCTATAGACTGGCAGAGGCTGAGCAACAGAAAAGCTGCGTAATTGTATATACGCGAACATATACCCCCACATCTCCATTCTAAGGCATTGGTTGTCGAATGATTCCTAGCGTGCCCCATCACCACTGCTGTGCTAAATGGACGTTTCGGAAGAAAAAGCTGTTGCTTGTTTGACAGTTGCAAACAAAGAGCTAGGGATCAATCTAATAAAAAAAAACCCATAGAGGCTTTCCACACTGAGAGAAGACCTGAATTGAGACCGCAAGATATAAATAAACGAGCACACTGGCGGACTTCACTCCGTAAGCGCATATCTGAGTATACGAATAAAACAAAATAACATGCTGCTCTGTGCATATTGTAAGCAAAAGTGCCTGCGAATAGGATTATTTACTTCAGAACTACAGAACTTCGCACCGATGCCAGTGGTCATGTAATTGGGGCTGTCCTTGGCCAAAAACAGACCGGCAAGAAACGTGCAATCGCCTACGCCAGTCGCCTTCTTGCATCGTCCGAACGGAACTCTTCCATCACTGAACGCGAGTGCCTGGCGAGTGCCTGGTGTGGGCTGTCACCAAATTTAAGCCTTACTTGTTTGGCCGACCTTCTTTTGTGATTACAGACCATCATGTACTCTGCTGGCTCTGGTCCCTCAAGGATCCGTCTAGACTTCTCGGTTGCTGGGCACTACGGCTCCGAAAATACTCGTTTGTTGTGCACTACAAGTCTGGGCGATTGCATCAAGACGCAGATTGCTTGTCAGGTCACCCTGTCGATGCTCCCGACCTCAATGACCCTTACTCAGAAGCCGCCGTACTGTCCAGTCTTGCTTTGGATGATATCCCCACCGAACAGCGACAAGGCGCGTTTTTACCGGTAATCATCGACCGTCTACGTTTTCCATCACCAGACCTTTCTGTTCGCCTGTTTCAGCTACGCGACAACGTTATGTATTGTCGTAATCTCAGCTTTTATGGCCCAGAGCTTCCGCTCGTCCTACCTCGTCATCTACACATCAGTGTTCTTCACCAGTTTCAGGACGTACCAACTGCCGGTCACCTTGGTGTCTCGCGTACTTACGCCTGCATCTGGCGTCAGTTTCTCTGACATGGCAAGTAGAGTTCTGTGCTCCGCTACGTCGCTGCTTGTGAGTGCTGCCAACGCCGCAAGCACCCATCAGTGCTGCCTGCAGGCCAGCTACAACCTATTGATATCCCTGCAGAGCCATTCTCGGGAAATGAATGGTTTGCCGATTACTATCGGACGGGAAGGGGCCGATTGCTATCGGCTGGTAAGGGCCCGGTACCCACGAGCTCATCCCGAGCTAACCAGGAAACAGGCGGTGGCCTGGCGCCTCCTGCAAATCAACACTTATCCTAACCCGGTGGCCTACAGCAGATTCTATCTAGGGCAATACAATGATAAATGTAAATTAAGTGAGGGTAGGTCGGATCTGCCACGTATTCTATGGGCATGCTCGAAGGCGGCTCCTTTTGAGGGCCGCAAAATTCAAAACTGGCAGCAGCGGGAACTCGGCCCCGCACAGCTCAGATCAAGGAGACCAGGTCTGGGCCGTCCAGCTAGCCGAGGCAGCCGCTGAGACCCAGGGGATCCGGGCCGTCTGCTAGGCGGAGGGAGGCTGCGTCCGCCCCCATGATTTCTGGCATCAATAAAATTTGACTCTCTCTCTCTCAGCACGATACATTCTTTTGTTCATGCTTTTTTATATCTCACACTCGAATGAATGATGAATGAATGAATGAATGAATGAATGAATCTAACATTATGGATTCTAAAGGTGTCAGTATAGTGTAAATAAGAAGCCCTCAGTCCAGGGCTCTGCTGGTGAACTTTTCTGGGCGTTCCTGGAGGCAGTCTAGGTTGCAAGATAGGGCCGGTTGTAGGCGAGAATGCTTCTGAAGACGGGTGCACATCGGTGGCGCTGAAAGCAACGAAGACGTTGTTGAAGTATTAATGCGTTAGCATTCTTTGGGTACTTGATGGACTTTCCGGTGGTATGTTTCTATGTATGTTTGTACCTAACCGGTTTTCCGCCTACTTGGGCCCCTGGGTCGTCCGTGGTCGAATGGGTAACGCATTGGGCTGCTGTCCTGGGGAACACCGGTCGAGCCAACCATCGGATAGACTTTGGTCACTGAGTATGTGGCGATGTGTACATAGGCGCCTCTCTTCAACGAACATCTTTCACACTAGCATGGATCATTGTAGATGGGGGACTATTTAGGTACCGCTGTTCGAAGAAATTAGTTGACGCCGACTTGGAGCACTGGGCATGTGCATATGTGCAACTCGGTCTGTGCTGGTCTTTAATCAATCTCTTTGATGCCAGCATTGGTAACTATAGATATGTGTCAGTGGTAATTTGCCGCTCAGCAATGACGATGAAGATCCTTTGAATTTCTCCGATGCCGAGCGGAATCGAGCCCATGCCACAAGGGTTGCTCAAGGACAGCAACGCCACGCATTAGCAGGCTGCGCCACGAATGCACTGGGTATATATGTGCCGCTTTCAACGAATGCGTTTCACGCCAATGGTTTAGCGAGCTGCGCCATTAATGCTCTGAGTTTGTGCCGCTCTTCAATGAAGCTCTCGCCAACTTGGGTCACTGAGCATGTGCAAGTGAGTGTGCGAGAGCGAGGGAACAATTGTCTCTGAGGCCACGCGTGGACATTTCGGCAATGCCGCTAGACGGCGCAGCGTGTCTAGAAAGAAGCGAGAGAGGAGTCCGGTTGCCGCATGACGCGTTTCTCGGCGTTCGCACGACCCGTGCGCCATGCATTTCGGAGGCCGCGTGGAGGCCACGCGCGGCGCCCGATAGCGTCGAGTGGTACTAGGGAAGCACGAAAGAGGAATCCCGCTGCACCTCAAAGATAACTTGTTTCGACGGTGGCAATACATTATGTCGCTATATTGATTCAATGCTAAACGCATTACCGTCGAAGCCATCGTGAGATGAGTTCCGCCGAATGTTCTTGAAGTCGACAGGTCTCTGGGGCAGCTTGCAGACTTGGTGGGCTCCTTCAAGTGTGCGCGCGACCAGTTCTCTCTCTATCTCTTCCCTTTTTACAGCGTAAGCTGTTATGGGCTCATTACAATAGCCGTTTCTGGTCGCGATGATGCTGCCGCCTCCACCCCGTAGCCGCTATAGCGGGAAATGCGAAAAAACACCGCATATCCACGGGGTGAATGATGATGAGTGGGCGAAGCTCTGGAGGGAATCATCGGTAAACCGTGAATCTTCCGTGTAATTCGCCCAGTCTCGCCGCACTAAACCGAACGATTGACTTCCACCAATGGCACGCGCCATATGTGACGTCATTCCTATTTTATAACAGCGCCCTTCATTATAATTGCACCATCTGCCCGCTTAAGGGGACGCTAGCACAAACGCGTTAGAAACGTGCAGTACTCTCTAGTAAGGGGGAGAGGCCACAGCGTCTTACGCAGCCGTTTACACATGCCGGAACGTGCACCGCGTTTTCCGACGCCATCACATGACTGCTGAGAGAGTATACCCCCCGTATTCATAAACGCTCCTCGACTTGAACTTGACTTGCCACCGCCTTCAACGCGTTTCGAACGCGCTGCCCAAGGCGGTGGCAAGTCAAGTTCTAGTCGAGGAGCGAACGCGTTGAAGGCGGTGGCAAGTCAAGTTCAAGTCGAGGAGCGTTTACGAATACGGGGGTAAGGCGGAGAGGCCACAGCGTCTTACACCAGCTTCTTACACGGGCCGTAACGCGATAGCACAAACGCGTTAGAAACGCGCAGTCTTTCGTTAATGTTGGGTATTTATTGTCATCGTGGTGCGTGTGTCCATGTGCGCTTCGTGGCGTAGTGGTTAGCGCCGCGCGTTCGGAAGCGAGGGGTCCCTGGTTCGATTCCGCGCTACGGACACAACTTTCGGAATTTTAAAGACGATAGTCTTTCTTGGGGAACTTAAACGCTGAAAATTTGGTCTGTCTGTCTGTTTGTCTGTCTGTCACCCGATTCAGCCACCCGGCCAAAGTTGGACCACTTGCTTACCGCCCACACTACTTAAACTGGTACGGCTGTTCATACTTGTGAACGTTATCGATCACAAAGTAAATATTACGCATATCTGAGGCGCAACATCACTAGGTAAGTATTAGGAGGTGTGTTCCTTTAATAGAAAATACATAGATACGTAACTCTGTAGACCCTAGTTTCTTAAGCTGCGCTGAAAATGCCATGCTATGCGCACCGACGAACGACGTTCCCCGACTGCGCGCCGACGAGCGCCCTCTGCCATGGAGGAAGGAAACCCTCTAGAGGCACAAGCTCATGTTTCCCGATGTATTGCCAGATGGCGTCCATGTCTCACGCAGCGCCTCCTCAATTTTATCAATGCGAGCCAGATGCGGCCGATTCAACATAAAGGAATCGCTGTCTGAGGCAGGGAAAAACATAAATGGCCGCTTTATGAAATAATGCGGTAAAATGAAATCTGTTCAAACAAACCTCCATTGCATTTATCTTGCCAGGACGGAAATGGTACGAGAACAGCATCACGGGTGGCCGCGGATCAGACCAGCACTCATGTAGTACGGCCGGCAGAAGACTATCGTCTTTCGACGACATTTGCAGCGAAGCACGCAGATACGCGGCAATTTTTTTCTGATAAAGCAAAAAAACCACTGACGATCCTCACGGACTCCCAGCAGGCCTGCCGCAACTTCCTACAGGGAAGAATCGCAAGACCTGCGGCACAAGTCCTAGCCCAAATACCTAAGGAGGACACTGACGACAACACCATCATAACCATCATTTGGATACCGGGTCACGCTGCCATCACGGGTAACCTGTATGCCGACAGAGCAGCTCGAGAATTTGCATATAACCGAGCACTCATCACGCCGACTGCAGATGACCCTGACCCAGTTGACCCCGAGTATTCAGCAATCCTGAACTACCACAGAGGGAGTCGCTTGCGATATCCCCCACCCCATCGAATACTAAAGACGGAGGATGCCGCTGCCTGGCGTAGGCTCCAGACAGGCACTTACACGAACCTACACATATTACATCGCCTGCACCCCACAGCCTACAGGGACGAATGCCCGTGGTGTGGGGCCACACCAACCCTATACCACATTACGTGGGAGTGCACGCTACACAACATAGAACACCATGACACGAACACCACGAGGGAGCAATGGGTACGGCTACCTACGACGACTACTACTACATACTGCAGAGGAGGGACAGACCCACACCCTAAGGAGCTTCGCCCCTAAACGTACCCGCTCTCCGCCGGGATCGAGTCGAGGCCCGCTGCGTGGGAGTCTGATACTTTACCACTGAGCCACGCAAGCGCTTGCTATCATGCAGAAGAAATATTCCCTTTATACGTGCCCTGCGCCTCAGCGCCTGCGCACCTAGGCAGGCGCGCAGGCGCAGACGACCCGAGCCTCCAACAGTATGGTGGCGCCATCTAGTTAACGTGCCTGCAACCGCCGCGTGCGACGAGATGCGATTAAGACGAGGCGCGCAATCAACGCTTTCCCGATGTTATATGTGCGCCACGTATTCTGGGTACCTCTTCGGTACACGTTATGGCGTCTCCTCGCAAGGTACGAACCGCTGCTCAAGAAGCGAATCGTAGAGCTACGTGCACGGCTACAACCAGGCATCATCGGGCTCAGCAGACTGCTGTGCAGAGATCGTCACAACCGCAGCTCGCCGTCGCAGGGCGGGCAGTTGAGATCGTTCTCGTCAAAATCGAGGCGAAGACACTGTGCCTCAAAGACCTTGTTGTGCGTGGTGCCGAAATTGGAGCTACTCTTGCGCCACTCAACCAGCTTACGCTGTGACTGTGCTGCGTGTGCCGAGCAGGCCTGTAACTTTTTTTGTCTCTTTTCGTTCCTTTACCCCCTCTCCCCTCGTTCAAGGTAGAAAACAGGACGTGACTTTGGTTACCCTCCCTGCCCTTCCTTGTTTCTCTCTCTTGGCGAGAATAAACCAGTCCGGTGTGCGAAGGAATCATAGCCAAGAAACACATGAGAAGACGACGGTGAAGTAGGTGGCGTACCCATGGAAGTGTTGCTGGTCTGGGCAGTCTTTGCTTGAGGACACCCAAGATGAGGCCGCAAGTTTTCTAGAATTTGGTTGAGAAATGACAGTGTGCCTGTGCCCGGCGCAAAAGCTTGGCCTGCTCTTTGACTAATATTAAGTGCGGGGACGCGCATTTGACGCGGTCGGAGCGGTATTTGCTCAGTGCGAGGTGGAGTTGTGTGGCGGGGATTTGGCACTGGTGCTCTCAATAGAGGACATAATGCTTTTCTACTTCTTTCAGAACGAAGTTTATTACGCGCTAATGGCATTTCCCTCAACCCTTTCTGTCATGTTCTATGGTCATCTTTCAACGTCACTACCATCGACCGTCTGTTTCATTTTCTATCTAAACTGAGCTTTGCCTTGAAGTCCTGCGCTTTGTCAACCGCGGCTTGTGCCCCCAGCCCTCTTCCCACCATTTCCCCTTTACGTACTCGCGAATCCCTGTTATTGACCGCATCTGCAGTCTGAAGACAAACTTTTTGCCCCCACGATGTCAGCGGGCGAGTGGCTAATGCTGTTACGTGACTTCTGCGACGGTTCGCCTCAGAGAAAACAGAAGTGCCGCCACATTTTGCTGCGTGGTTGCACCGCCGGCGGCGGTGGCTCGGTGACGCGTGCAAAGTGACTCGTTCTGGCTTGCTGGATCGACGCATTGGCGCCAAACTCGATATGACAGAGGCACCTTTTTTCTTTAATTATTTGTTTTGTCCCCATCATCCATGCTTCATACTAATGCATGCGTCGGCCCCGGACGGCCTGTCCGGACTCGGTGGACGCTTCGCAACGAAACTTGCTCGCTTGTCTTGTGCGTCTTAATCTCCTTTTCGTTCACAGGAAGTTTCATTTTTTTGTTTAGTTTTTTTCTGCCAGGAGCGTGAACTCAACCGTACGTGCCGTCTCCGAGTGCTTTCTTGAGTGTCCTTCGAGCAGCTACTGTTGCCCTTTTCTTACTTCTCATCAGACGCCGTCTCGAGCTGTTTTCGTTGTACTTTGAGGTCCTTTATTGACTTGTGCTGAAGAGCAACACGATCATGTTGCCTCGACGAGAAAATCGGATGAGTCCATAATCACGTTCAATACGTGTTTACATTTATCGAACCTGTTATTTTATCCATTGTGTTCGCAGTCTCCTTGCTTATGCCCGCTGAATTTCTTTGCGGCGTGCAGATGGCAGCTTTTTGCGAGTCTTATGTTTTTGTTATTTTTACTCGAACACACACACACACACACACAAAGAGAGAGAGAAAGAAAATCCCAAAATTGGTGTCTTGGTGTCTGCACAAAAGTTCATTCCGGTTTTTCCACATGGACCGTAATCCGGTTTGCGGGAAAGGTTAGCCTCGGGCTGGAAACGCGACATTCCTGCTAGTGTCTTTCAATGCATGCCTTGAACACGCGGGTTTATAAGCTGATGATTTACATACTATAAGCTAATAAAGCAATCATTCAATCCTTTACAACAGAGCCGCCACTGAATCAACTACTCTCGCTCTCTCAACGTACGTGCATTCTTTCTTCATTTGTCGGCCGGCTATACGAACTCATACGCCAAATGAGTTCATGTTGGGGCGTTCCTGCTAGTGACCTTAAATGCATATGTGCCCCGCACAAGGGTCCATAACCTGGTGCTTTATTTATAGTAAGCCAACAAAGCAATAATTCAGTATTTTACATCAGAAGTACCACTACACTTGTAGTTTACCCTACTTCTGTCGCTCTCTTAACGTAATCCACTGAAAAAAAGTTGTACGGACCAGGAATTCCACGATAGAGTAGGTTTTCTGCTCCGTAACGTAACTGAACGTAACTAATGTAACTGAACGTGAAATGAACGTAACTTAATCTTCAGGACTGCAATCCGAACTTCACATCGCAAAATTTCCAGTACGCTCGTAAATTTCAGTTTCTGCGTATGACCTAAGAAAAACTTTTGTAGTTTCTTTTAGGGGCGAAGCTCCTTAGGGTGTGGGTCTGTCCCTCCTCTGTAGTATGTAGTAGTAGTAGTAGTAGTAGTAGTAGTAGTAGTAGTAGTAGTAGTAGTAGTAGTAGTAGTAGTAGTAGTAGTAGTAGTCGTAGTAGGTAGCCACGTCTACTTTTATGAAAAAAAAAACACCGCATATCCACGGGGTGAATGATGATGAGTGGGCGAAGCTCCGGAGGGAATCATCGGTAAACCGTGAATCTTCCGTGTAATTCGCCCAGTCTCGCCGCACTAAATCGAACGATCTTCCACGCGGCATTCCTTCCCAAGATCCGGTCCATGACCTTACAGTCTTCAATACCATACCACAAATACGAGACTGGAGTATCGTCCCACGTGCAAAATGAAAGGATAAGTAACTTCGAGCTGCGAGTTAATTGCATATACTTCCAGCAACGCAATGTGTCCGCCCAGGGGATCTTTCATCATTCAGAAGACCCTCTCTCAAGATTCGACCACTCTTCTGACTAATGCATTCAAAACTGGCAATGATCGTACTAACACAACAAGGAAGCAAAGTAAAAATTCTAACATACAGATTGATGGAAACGTTGAGTCGGTCATAAATTGAACATATGCGGTGAAAAGGGCCAGACACTATATGTAGAGCCGTGCTATTTTATGCAAGGAGGAATAAAGGAAAGACTGCGATGAAGGAGAACCGAATAATGATTGTGTCCAGTCCCTCGGCGGCATAAATGTCTCTTGGGAAATTAATTACGCACTATCACCGAAATGAGTGAATACGTCCAAGGATTAGTGCACAAAAAGCAGAACTTGTGTGCGCGATTGGTTTGCCGTGTGGTTTCCATTGTGAACGCGAGATAAAAACAGGAAAGTAAACGCTCGGTTGCAGGTTTCATTCGACGCAAGTAAAGTACAATGGAGGTGATGCTATTGAAGGATCGATGAATCCTGCGGACTATTTATTAGTCTAAATGACGGGTTTCGGGACATCTAAAAGTCCTAAGACTTTTAGCCCGCATCTCAAATCGGAGAGGCGGTCTCAAAGAGGACAATCTGCTCAGAGCTTACCAGGCATTCTTCTTAAGTCATGTTACCTACATCGCGCCGTACCTTAATTGGGGTAAGGCAGAAAAGGCCAAACTCGACTCTCTAATCAGAACCGGTATCAAGCGCATGCTCGGCCTTCCGCAGTCCACGAGCACCGCGAAGCTGCTGGAGCTAGGACTCCACAACACTATCGATGAGCTAATAGAAGCTCACACAGTGGCTCAAATAATGAGATTGTCGTCCTCTAAGCCAGGGATCAAAATTTTAGAAGAAGCGGGTATCCAACCCAGACATGAACCGGGGACCAAAATTAGCCTGACCCAGCAAGCCAGAACTCGCATCATGGTTGACCCCGTACCGCGAAACATCCACCCAGTGCATAACGAGGGTAGAAGATTCGCGAGAGCCAAGTCGATCCTTAAAACGATCAATCAGCACAAACTAGGGGCCCTCTTTGTCGATGCTGCCAGATATGACAGTGGGGATAAGTTCGCTGTCTCGGTTGTAGACGCGGAGGGCAACCTGCTTAATGCAGCTTCTGTCTATACTAAGTTTGCACATGTGGCGGAGGAAGCGGCGATCGCTCTGGCTTTTCACAGCGCAAACGTTCCCCTTATCATCTTCTCGGACTCACGCACAGCAGTTAGATCCTTCTCGGCCGCACTAGTGTCTGAACAGGCGAACCATATTGTGAACAAAGCACTTCAAAGAAATCGGGAGAGCAGCGAAGGAGGATACCACATCTCGTGGTTCCCAGCCCATATAGATGCCTCAGTTAACCCGCTCGGATGTAATCCTAACGAGCAGGCCCACCGGATAGCGCGCGATTTCACGTACCGCGCTGTCAGGGGTAGCCAGGCTCGGAACGAGGTCAACATCCACAAAGATCCATTATGTACCTTCCACGAAATTGTTTCCCATTATCGTCTCGGCAGGAAGAAATTTCCACCCCCCCACCCCAAATTGAACAAACCTCAGGCTAGCACACTCAGACTTCTGCAAACCCGTTCGTATCCCACTCCCCGGTCCCTTAACAGGATAGACCCTGACCATTCACAGTCGTGCTCCAAATGTGGTCATGACTCATGCTCTTTTGATCACATGCTCTGGTTGTGCCCAGCCCTTAACGCCTCTCCACCCATCACGAAAGAGCAATGGGAGGAATCCCTCAAGAGCAGCAATCTTCAAATCCAACACCAGGCTGTCCAGAGGGCCCACGACATCGCGACGGGACTTGGTCTCCCGGTCCCATCGTGGGCGGAGCCACCGACTTAATCTGGGGGAGCCTTCGGCTCGCCTAGATCTTAGTTCCTCAGGACTGAAATAAAGTTCTTGTCATGTCTTTATTTATTAGTTTCGTTAGCATCGTTAGGTTAGTTTCGTGGGAAGTTCTTTCGGTGGTGGCCCGCCGCTAAAAGCAAATTAATAATTACGGTAGTATAAAATATTTGTTGAATAAATTGCGGCTTGTCGAGCAGTGCCCGCTTTCCACTGTTCGTTCTTCAAATAAAGTACCGGACACCGGTCACTAGCATTCAGGATAGGCGCTTGCTCTTTCCATTCAAGAAAAAAATGTTGTTTCGGCGCCAGCAACGTCAAATAAAGTTAAAGCAGTGCACCATATATTTTAAAGCAAATATAACCTCTAAACGTTTAAATGGTTTCAGATAAATGCAATCTTTAACTGTTCAAATGTTCCTCAAACTTGACGACGAGACGACACTACGTATATATTATTATAAGGGGCGCGTAACGGACGCTGCTGCCTTAGTATATATAAGCTGGAGAGTTTCCTGAGAGGTGCAACAACGCGCATACACGTGCCCAAGAATTCTGAGACACAGATCGCGTGAACCAATCAGAGGAAGGGAACGAGGCAGAGTGACTGACAAGAAAAAGGCAACTCGGAGTGTGCCATAGAATCACCGCAGGATCACCAAAGAAGGGTTTGGGTGCATGACGAGCCGCCGAGATAAATCGTCGGCGACACATTCATGTATATATGTGTGTGTGTGGTAAGCGAGCGTCGCCCGGTTTGCTCATTCGATCACACCAGGCGACGTTATTTGCTACGAGACACAAAAGAGGCATTTCGCGGCCGAGGAGAAACGCCCCTGCTCTATGGGAGGCAGTCTCGCTCGCTCTGCCGGCTACGCTGAAAGCTGACGCGCCGCTCTCGGTCCCTCTTCGCCAGATTGAAACTGGAAAGCAAATCCGCGTAAATGTCGCTGGAGGCGAAATGCGACGCCAGCGCGGATTTGCCCATCCGCGTTGGTGGTCTGAAATTGGCGCCGTCGCCGTTATGAAAATCGCTGCTGCCTTTTAATGAGAAGCGACTATAAACACATACAAGCGTATAGATAAAACGCGACTAAGGGTAAAAAGGTAGCAACAACACGCAGAACTGTTGTCGACGCCATCGGCGTTTTGCCCGCGTTAGCTCAAAATGCGTGCGGCGTTGGTGACTGTTGCTGGAGCCTCTGATATAAATAGGCACTTGGTGCCGCAGCTAAACGTCGCCTCCCTTCCCTCCCCCTCCCCCACGGCCTCTCGCGCGTCCGAAGAAGGCGCGTTTGCTCTACATATATGGTGATTGTAAAGGAGAAAAGAGACGCCTACTTCTGCAGCCCTTAAGCGAGCACGGCGCAGAACGCGCGTTTGTTCTCCGCCGTGCGTTCACTCCCCGTGAAAGACGCGCCCCTCGCGCCCTTTCACTCGCACATACAGCGTTCGGCGCGCGGCGACGATTTCATCTCCAAATGACGTCATACGGAACCTCACGGCGACGGCGACGGCGACGGCGACGCCGACGGCAGAAATCTGCTTTTGAGTGTCCATATAATTGCTATCGCAATAATAGGCACCTGGTGCCGCAGCTACACGTCGACGGACTAAGGTAAAAAAAATGAAAATGGGGAGGGGGAGTTACCATGGGCAAATTTTGAAGGGTTCCGGTGTTCGCTGAGATGGCGTCAACTTCAGCCACGTCGTTCATCCGTTATTAATGAAGGAACGCCTCGTTAAGTCGCGGGGGGGGGGGGGGGGGGTGGACATAGGCCGATGCTGCAGTACCAACGTTTTCACCCCTCTCGCCTCCCCTCGCTACCTCTTCTTTTTTTTTTACCCGCAGAAAAAGTAGCCGAGAAAAACTCTACGGTGTTAAGAGCAAGCATGGCAGTTCCCTTCCTCTCTCTCTTCCTTTCTTTTCCTGTGAAAGCGGCCCTGTTTGGACTATTTTCAAAAAGCGTCTCCAAGAACGTTTCCTTCAGCGCAATGCGTGCTGAAGAGGCGCAGTGCCAGTCGCACGCTTGTCACTTTCGCGGAGACTATCTGTAAGAATCTGGAAGGGAATTCTAAAACGTTTATGTTCTCGCAAACACGACGCTTCAAGCACCAGAAAAGCACCGAAAAAAAAATAGAAAGGAAAGAACCTCAAGTTGTCCGGACAGGCCGGAACGCGAGGGACGAAGAGTGTGGCAAGCGTAGCCATGGTCTACGCGTGTCTTGCTGCATCGTAAGTCTGTGTGCGTGGTGCTCGTACAACCGCGCGTCACGCTATACAAGCCGTGACATTTCCTTGCCGAAGACGGCGTTTCACGCGCTTCCCCTGTAGCAATGTTAGAAATGGCTGTTTGTCGCCCTGTGCCATTTCGTTCACTTTCCAAAACACGAAGGCTTGCTTTCATATGTCTTTTGTTTTTAGATTTTCTGTTACTCTGCATTTTTATAATCTGCGCTAAGAACGCGCGCATGAGACAGCAAGTTGCGGACCAAAAAGAAAAAAAAAAACTGTTCTACAGTGGTAGCCAGTCGGGGACCTGCAAGACATGTTTAATAATGCCCCCAAAGAATGGAGCGTGAATTTTGAGAGCACAAGGATAAGCCTGACAATGGCGTCTTTCTTATGCCGTCAAATTGGGCCAAGGAAAAGAGAATCAACCAATTTCTTGACGAAAAATGTAAATGGAAGGAGGACTGTATATGTCATCACCACTCACACCCTTGAAAGACGCAGTTTGCGAAAATAGTACACTTTTTTTTATAGGTTGCGCAGAACGTAAGACGGGAGTAAACAATCGTAGCCTTTGCTATGAGGCATGTCGGGCCTTTCTTATTGCTTAGTTCAACAAAGTTTGATACCACGTAAGATAGCGGTGGTCCAAGCCATGTAACCTAAGTCTCCTCAATGGTGCTATAGCTGCTTCCGTGCGAACCGCTTCTTGCACAACGTGCAGGCGTGGGACCGTTACTTGGCTCTCGTGGCAGCCTTGTCCCTTGATGAAAAACAAATTACGCCACACACACACTCAGAAACTTATTCCGTGCTTCGACACATACACCACGAGCTTGCCTTCACAGCTTCCCGTTGCGGACTTTGACGAGTCAGAAAGGGCGATGCTGATCAATTAAGTCAAGTTCTTGTTTTGCCTAGCATGTGCCGGGCAATTGAGGAGATGGCGAACGTCTCATCGTCATGGCTACAGGAGGAAGCACACACGTTTTAAGTTGTAAAAGAAAGACTTTGTTTATTTTGTAGTAATACGCAGTCGATGATTTAGTGTGTCGGCACCCCTTGGAATGTCTATATCCAGGTAGTATTTGAGACGAGGGTCTACTTCAGGCTTGAACTTCGCTTGGACCACTGAATGCAATGTCTTGTTTGTTTGCAATGTTTGTTTCCAAATGACTTCCTGAATGCAAGTCGTTTTGGAACGTGTGCAGTCTGGGAAAGAACATATTGACAGGTACAACATGGCTGCAAACCCTTGTCGCTTGAGTTAAACAGAGAAGCAGTTGAAGCAATCTCTCGAAAAAAAGAAAACAAAAAGCACGAAGAAACAGTAATCTACACAGGGCTCGCTACGAATAGAGAGTGTGAGGAAGAAGCGCGATAAGTAGTGCCAGGCAGCACGCAGCGCTACACCGCATCGCCGAAAAAGAATATCGAGAGGGGCGCATGCTTGTAGCTTTTAATTTTCACAATGTACGCTACACTGTTTCGTCCTCCTTCTCTTTGCCTCATTCAATGTTTTCTTTAAATTATGTGGTTTTACGTGCCAAAACCACGATCTGATTGTGAGGCACGCTGTACGACGTAATGGGGGACTCCGGAATAATTTGGACCACCTTGGGTTCTTTAACGTGCTCCTAAATCAAAGTACATTCCTCGTTTTTATGTAGCATCGGGTTCTGTGTCCAGCAGAGCTAGGCACAGAAGTCGGACGCGCTTTGATTGGTTGGCTTGCCGTTCCTTTTGCGAGTGAGATATAGATGACCGAAATGACATGGAACGATGAACCGTAAAAACCTAATGACTCTTAAGAGCTTGGGACGCTGGCCACGTATGTTTTTGACCGAACAAAAGCTGGAACAAGAAAGAGTTGGGACTCTCAATAAACGACCACGCAAGTTCTTTTTTCGCACGTCTTCGCTCAGGCCTAATGGTTCCAACGGATACCGCTAATCAATGCACAAAGGCAGGGTCCATCGGGATAATGTGGAATCACCCTCGCTTGTAATCTCATGGACTCGAAATCAGCCTGGATTCACATTGGCTTCAGCCTTACTCTCTGAGACTCCCGTAATCTGGGGATGGACTCACGCACACACCCTTTTCAAGGTATGGCGCCTCACTCGGACTCATTTTCACTCATACTCGAACATACATCAGCTCACGCAGACCCTGACTCAGATCACCTAGGAAACAGTAATTCTGACTCAAATTCACACCCACTCGGACAAACTGGGCGCTCTCTCCGACACAGGATCACGTCGCGTGAAGGGACCCGCCATGGTGGCTCAGTGGCTAAGGCGTTGCGCTGATGAGCACGAGGTCGTAGCATCGAATCCCGGCCGCGGCGGCCGCATTTCGATGGAGGCGAAAATGCAAAAACACTCGTGTGCTCGCGTTGTAGTGCACGTTAAAGAACCCCAAGTGGTCAAAATTAATCCGGAGCCCTCCACTACGGCGTGCCTCATAATCAGAACTGGTTTTGGCACGTAAAACCCCAGAAAGAAGAAGTCGCGCGAAGGTCAACCTGATTGAGTCCGAGGGACCCGACTCAGGAGGGAGTTCGCCGACCTATGCTGGCGAGTTCTCTCGCCAGCATAGGACGGCGAGAGAAAAGTGTGTGGCAACATACTAAAGACCGTAATTATTTAACGAAGTTGTAAACAATTTTGCTAGAGCTGTCGGGGCGCCGTGGCACCAGCAGATAGCCATTCACGAGTTTCTGGAGGTCTTCGAGTAAACTGCAAAGTTGGGGCATGTCTGTAAAGACTCCAGTATTAAGGATGAAATCCTTGCGGGCCTTTTAGAAGTTCACTCTGAGCGGATGCTGTTATTTACGTATGCCTCCAAAGATTTCCTGTTGTCACGGGATTTATTGATGCGTAAACGTCAATGAACAGCGAAGAACGTCAGGCGAGCGTCAAGAGGCGGCGGGCGTCGAGCAGCGAAAATCCAGGCAAACGCAAGCTCGGACCGCGTGGCTACCACCAACACTGTGGCTTGCTTGCTTGACTGCTTCGTCGTCGTCTTGTCTTCTTTATTACACTGTTATTTTTATAACCAATCTTTGCTTCTTTTCCCAGATACACCAATTTCCTCTTTTGGAAGAAAAAGAAAGAATACTTCATGCGAATCAACACCTACCTTTTCTTGTAGCCAAATCACCGACTGTACTCAATGGGGATGTTGTTTAGATAGCATCGCGTCTCTTTTTTTTCTTTTTTTTCTTGTATGTTGTATGCGCTTGTTTTCTTTTTTCCAAGATCTCTTTTCGCAGATCAATAATTAGACATGAATTTAATTTCGTAGTTTTGCATGGATGTTCAACAAACAAATAGGCTGCTCGGTAAAACGCGAACGTCCAGAGATAACGGGGACAAAGAAATTTAAAGAGAATGGTGCTCCCATGAAAGCGATTACTTGAACTGCCTCTGCCTCAACCATTAGATGGTAAAAAAAAAAATTCTTGAAGAAAGGGTAGCCAGAGATAAGAGTGCCGCAAGTGCTTCAGAACAACGCTATTCACGTATGCATTCATAAAAAAATAAATACATAAAAAAAGCAAGAGAGAAAAAGAAAGAGCAAAGGAGTTAACCACGTTGTTCCGTTGTTTGCTACGCTACATATGGGGAGGAGGAGGAGGAGGAGGAGAAGGAGGAGGAGAAGGAGGAGAGGGGAATTGGAGAATGAAGAAAAGGAAAACGAAAGAAAATGCGAAAGGGGTGATGGTGCACGCGCGCACCGCTGCTGTCGCTGCGCACTCTGTTTTGTTATACAGTGGTTTCTGTCGAGACATTGCGGTAAAGAGCACCCTGGCTGCTCCATTTTTCTATGTTATTCAACAAAAGATAATGAAATTAATGATAATGATAAATGAATAAATTATTAAAAATGAAATCAAAGAGATAGAAATAACATCGCAAGGCAGAGTTCACAGACGTCTGTCCATGCCGCTGTCCGAATATGATATACACTTTGTCGTTGATATACATTAGCGCAACTATCCTCCACACACTAAATGGATTTTTGCTCCAAACACACGATTGCGTTCAAGTTCAAAAGGGCCGAACAGTCGAATCATCTTTTAATAACCATAACAGGGGTCCAGTACCTCATTGTGAAATTGACACTTAATTCCTGCAAGAGCCAATGAATTGTGTCCTCTGAGCGGTCTGTCATCGGATCGACCAAACCAATGACAGGCAAAAGTGGAATTGTAAAACATCAGTATGCTCGATTAAAAGGCTGTTGAATAGCCTTCTCAAAAAATTTATGTCTTGTTCGCTCCATAGTGTTTTGTACTAGAAACATAAAGAAGAGGCTAGAATCGCCTCAGAGAGACAGAGAGAGAGAAGAGAGGGAGGTTAAGTAGATGCGAGTTTCCGGTTTGCTACCATGTACTGGGATTGGGGTCGCCTAAGGGTTTTCTTTCTGCGGCTGGTCTCCAGCTGGTGAACTGCCAACTGGTGGTGTTAGCACCACCACCAGTTTTTATAAGCTGCCCTCAAACTGAAAGCGACTACAGCGCAAGAACAAAAAAAAAATACCAGAGACAGACGCAAGCGTTGTCTTTGTTAAAGCGAAGTTTTCTTTGCCTCCCTCTTTCTGCGGGTTTGGCGTTCGTCATTGCCTCTCTCTCTCTCTTTCTATATATATATATATATATCGTACTTCTCTGTGCCATGGCACCTCTTATTGAAATTCTTGCATCGACAAGCATCACACATCACCTTCATCCACGTGACGCAGACAGCTAGCAGCTATAGCCAACAAAGCTGTACTCGTGTCATCAGCTACTGCTGCTATACCACACTGACTCAAGCGAGCTTCGCGTCATTCAGATTGCAACAAAGCGTTGGATTGGCATGCTTTTATTTATTTGTTGTTGTTATTCTTGTAGTATCGTTAATGCTGAAGAAATAGACGGGAGCAATGGATTATTAACTAACCCTTTCTTATACTTTGCAGCCCTCAAACGAATGTTAGTGAAGCGCAGTGTGAAATGTAACGTAAAGCCTTCGCTTGGACCTCGCTCTCGCTGCTTATCGCCGACGCACATGAAACGCAGTGAAATAGGACAGGTGCGAATTCGAGGGACTAAAAAATCGCCGCTCAATTTTGGTGCTTTGCTCAGAAGTTTCTGCAGACGGAGAGAGATGCAGCCACGCGCGCGTGCAGGAGGCAGTGAAGTAACAAGAACATTCATGTTACACCTTATGAAAATTATGAAAAAAAAAAAACAAAGTGCGAATAAGGTATCCTGGAAAATACCGAGGGCATAGAGTAGAAAGAAGACGCGTCCAGGCACTTGCACTCCTCCAGAAAAAGTGAAAAAAAAAAAAAATGGAATCTTTCTAGAGTGACGTGTTTGACCGGTGCTTGAGAGTCGTTTCAGCTCCACCGAGTTTTTTTTTTCTTCTTGTGTAAATATCGCCTTGTTTAAAAACGGCGTTCGCCCTGCACGTTTTCTTTGTTTTAAGCACCACAGTTAGTTGAGGGTGCTTTAGTGGGAAGAGGATAAGCGGCTGCACATTGCCGTAATAAAGTCACAACACTTGTTTTTTCCGCGAATAGAGGAGGCGTGCACGTAATAGCGCAAGCTTCCTCTGTCATCAATGTGTCTTTTACACTGAAAAAGCTTTTGAAGATGAATCACGGCCAATTAGCGCCAATAACGTCCCCGAAGTTCAGTTCTATTATTAGTAATGAGTCCATTCTCTGTGTACTTGTCTGTCGTCCTTGTGTATCTTCCTCTGAAGACGTTTTTCAAGTTAAATGACCATCAGGGGTCTTCACCTTCGATCAATTTACATCGTGGCTTAATTTCTTCTTCCCCGTGGTTCGAAGTTGCAGCAAAGTCACAATATTCAAAACGAGGCGTTTTCTCTTTCCACAGGCCCCGGCAGTAGAAAGCAAAAGCGTTGGCTGCCGCCGAAAGGTTCTTATTTCTCCATTGTGTGTTGGCTCAGTTCCCTTTGCCAGACCCATTTCCTCTTAGTGCTCTCGCTCCCGGACACTAATCCCTTTGTATTGATTTTAGACGCTTCGCCCATTGGCTGTCCCTCTTTCAGCGGCCGCGGGATTGTCTGTGAAGACCCACCTCCCTCCGTCGTTATCTTAACTTCCCATCGGCTTTGTTACACACCGTCTTTTCTCAGCTTCTTAGCCTCTTGCAGCTTTTCTGAATATGCGGATTTGCCTTCCTCTCTCTGCTGTTCGTCCTGCTCTCGAGGCTTTAGTCGTGTTCTCGCGGTGTGCTAGATTGCGCACTTAACGGCGAAGTGCCTAATTGGAGATTTTCTGTAGTCGAAGCTGTGAAGGGCCCCAGTTTGCGTTCGGCCTGTGCCATTGAAGAGAAATTAAGGACACTACGCGCTGGTACTTAAAGCGACCACTGTTGGTGACGGTAGGCAAGCCACAGCAACTGCCACTTACGCAAGAAACCATGGCAACGTTATTCTGACATGAAAATTTGCGCTTTTTTGGCACTGGTACGTTGCTGACGTTCTGCGTGGTACCTGCGAGACGGACCTGTACCTGTAGTTCTCCGAAACCTTGGCAGTGACTTCGAATGTCGATCAGAAAGCATGCATGGAGCGACACAAATAAAATATTTAAGTGCCACTGAAAAGGGTGATATCCAGCTCGTTCACTCGGCGAGAACGACGTTGGCAACGACGCCACGACAAAGGTAACGACTACAATGACGAAGATGGCGCAATAATGTGATAACGGACACACATGACACGACGATGATGACGACGCCAGCTTTGAAGGCACGACGGCTGGCTCGCACCTCGCGCGCCAGAGTTCGAACCATCGGAACTTCTGCAAAGGGAATCTTTTGATGATACACATGTTGCTATTTTTGTGTTTTTTGTCGTTAATGAAGAAGATGATACAGACTTATGTCGATGAATGTCTGATATAGCACCTTTAGCACCTATCACTGTGAAATATGAGAGAAGGCAGTACCGACCAATAGAACAGTAGGGCCGCACGAAGGAAATCCATGGTTGGGCTGCAGTAAACGAACAGGGTAGGTGTTGGTCAGGTTATCAGAACGCAAAGTAGAAACCGGAAAACAACCCAGAAAAAAAAAACGAAGCAAAACAATAACATGTTTGGGAACACAAGAACAAAAAGCTACCGAAATTCTGCGAATTGTCTACAAATGCATAAGCATTCTTTGCTCGACTGTGACTTGGCTGTTGCACACTTTTTTTACTTGCTTTTCCTAGCTTATGCGAGTCTATCCATGACCTTTCCGGTGGCAAAGAATGCTTAGACTTTAGTAGACAATTGTCTGAGTTTCTCGGCGCATCCGGCCCTTTCAAAGCGATGGTACCAATTGAGCCGGAGCGCCGGGCGCCAACGCGCCTTGACGGCGCAGAGCGGCCTTCAGTGAACACCAGCTGCCGCAGTAGCACGTGAGGTATTGCGTAAGGGGAGAGTGCATCGCCGCGATTCCATGTCACCCTCGCTGTCGCTCTCGCAAGCTTGTGTTATGCGCGCATTCCTTGTCCCCGCATGCTCTCGCCTGGGTTCTAGCTGCGCCTCAGTAAGGCCCAATGAAAAACGCGCCAACCGTCTCAACGTGCTCCCTTGCCCGCGAGGAGTTTATAACTCGAAGGACGCTCAGCAGCGTTCAATTGGACGTTGGGCCACCCCAAAATCTCAAGTTGACCCACATCCAAATTTCAAGTTGGCCCACCCCTCAAGTTTAAGTAGGTCCACTCCTAAATTTCATTTTGGCCCAACCCCACATTTCACTGTGCCAACCCCAAATTTCAAATTGGCCCACCCCCAAATGTGAGTTGGGCCACACCCCACGCCAAACTTGAAGTTGGCCCACCCGCCAATTTAAGTTGGCTCACACCCACATTTTAGGTTTGCCCACCCCAAAATAAGTTGTCTCACCTAAATTTCAAGCTGACCCACCCCCAAATTTAAGCTGGCCCACTTCCAAATTTCAAGTTGGCCCACCCCCAAATTTCAAGTTGGCCCACCCCAAATTTCAGTTGGCGCAATTCTACGATAACCTTCCCCATGCATTTTCTATGGAGCCCTATGTATCTCTATGGGTATTATATTTTTAATTTTTGTTTGATTTAAATTGTTCCTTATCGCTCATAAAGCTACCAATCACCTACATACGCTATTATAATGATTAAGTGTCTTAACTTTGCAAATTAGGCATTTTTGTGCAGATAAAAGACATGACAGTTTTCGCATGACGAAGCTGGGGTACTTGGCAAAGAATGCGTATGCATTAAAAGAGAAAAGAAAAACAATGAAAGAAAATATGCAAAAAAAACCAACATGCATGATTAAGAGAATAAAAAAGGCAAAGCGGCAAGTCGGTACTAATTAACAATTAATAAACAGCAATGAAATTAATATGCAATAAACTAAAGACACGTAAATGGTGTGCCAAACACTGTCCTTTACCTATATCTTCCTTCTATCTGGTCTTTCATGTTGTTGTTAAAGTATGACATTGCTGAATGGATATGAATATGCATTTACAGCATCCATCTGTAGTGAGCGAGACAGTACTCCCACAGAGCATACGATTATAACTAACTAACGAATTGATTACTTAACTGATTTACTAAAAAGCCAAGCAGCGGCTCACAGCTGGTCAAGTTTCGACCATTTAGACTGAATTGTTCATCCGACGATAATAATAATAATAATAATAATAATAATAATAATAATAATAATAATAATAATAATAATAAACCAACAACAACAAAGAAAGCAGCAATAAGAGGGAGAGGTCGATACTCCGCTGCAGCAGTAGCAAAGGCTAAAGTGTAACCGATCTCATGCATAGCGTATTATTCCAGTGTGATATATATATATATATATATATATTGTAATGAACGGAGACCCGCCGGGGTAGCTCAGTCAGCTAAGGCGTTGCGCTGCTGAGCTCGAGATCGCGGGATCGAATCCCGGCCGCGGCGGCCGCATTTCGATGGAGGCGAAATGCAAAAACGCCCGTGTACTTGCGTTGTAGTGCACGTTAAAGAACCCCAGGTGGTCGAAATTAATCCGGAGCCCTCCACTACGGCGTGCCTCATAATCAGAACTGGTTTTGGCACGTAAAACCCCAGAAAGAAGAAGAAGAAGAAGAATGAACGGAGACAGAGACACAGCACCCGTTCATGGGGCGGCTGTTCTATTCTCTGCCCATCGTCTTTCTTCTCTTCTAGCGCCCGCCTTGCGAGCGCGCGCGGCCAAGTTCACTTCGCCTTGACACTCGGCCACGCTGCAAGTTTCCGGTGCGCTTGCAACTAAGCAACTTGTCCAGGGTTTGAGGTCGTCGTTGGTGATCCGTCCAGCGCGCAACCAGCTTCTCTGGCGGGCGGCACTGACTGCAGCGCGCTGGTCGCAGGTCTCGCCGACGATTGTCTCGCCGACGATTATCCCGTCGCTGTTGAAAAAATACGACAGGAAATTGTAGCACTGAACGCGCATGGTCGCATTGATCGCGTTCGGTCGCAACGCATCGGTGTGGTCTACGACGCGGCTTCTTAATTAAAGAGGTGAGCATCCGTGCTCGCATGGGACGCAACTTGCGCTTTTGCAGAGTTGCCACTGACGCAACAAAGCTCCTCAAGGTGTTCGATGCCACGTCTTGTGTAGTTGAGCTGTCCAAGTTCGAGGCCGGGATACTAGGTGGATCTAGCGGAAGCAGGATGGTAGCGGAAGTGCAGGTGCGCCCGGCGTTTCCCACTAATTCGGATGGAGCCGACGGTGTCACCCGGTGAGACAGCACCTTCATGTGCACATCCAACAGCGAGCTTGGAGACCGCGTCACCGACTGCTGTGGATAGCATGTTATCGCGGGCTCTGGCAGTGATGGTGTGGTGCCTGATGCCGAAGCAGAGTCCGAGACCCGCGGTGGAAAAAGTAGCTGGCAACCGGGGTCTACAGCAGGGCAGGCCGTGATCCCATATGTCAAAATCTTGTCGGCAGCGGCGATTTGGTGTTGCTCCCGAGCTTCGTGGGGCTGAAGTCGCAGAATCTCGGCTGGCGTAGATAACCATGCCAAAGTAGGAGAGGTGGTCGCCATGCGCTTCCCACTTTCTTGGGAGAGCCAACGGCGACACCCGATGAGCCGGTGTCTGCGGCGCACCAGTCTGCCTGAGGGCGGCTGCAGGGTACACCTGCCGCAGCATCAAAGCGGTAGCTGGCAGGAGCGCCATGCGTAGAAATGGGCTGGTCGGACTCAACGCAGGCACAAGGATGGCGGCCGAAAGCAGCTATCAGCGCTGCACCCCATTCAGGCCAGGACTGCTGCTTGACGCCATCGTAGGTGTCTCATGCCTTTGCGGCACCGAAAAGTCGTTTGGCTGCAACCAGCCATCTTTTGTGGTCTGGCCAAGCATGCCGATCACCCAAGGCATTGATGGTGTGAACCCAAAGGGTGACGTCATCTTCAAAGCCGCGAAACGCTGGTATTTTTACGCAAGCCGGCTGCTGGAAGTCGCAGCGTCTCGTCTCCGCCAGGTTGCTTGTCCAGCTTCCCGTGGAACTAGGGCCGGTGTCCACGGACATTGCGGTCGTTGTAGGAGCGACAACCGGTTCTACCACCAAGGAAGCTGGGACGGCATACCTTGTTGGCTGAGGAGTCGAAGTAGTGCCGGTCATGATAGTCTCGCCAAGGGAAGAGTGGACGGCGTTCCCAGGCAGGACGGGTCCATGACGGAGGGGCCGAAGCGCTGTCTCAATGTGAGGTGCAACCGCGAAACCGCTGAGGGATGCGAAGGTGATCGTCATAACCTCGAGCTGTTGTGTCAGCAGCGAGATGGCTCGCATGGCGTCGGACAAGCTGCCGGCTGAGCCGCCCGTAGAGCCAGGGGCGGAAGCCACGTACCTGAGGCGGCCGCAGCGGCCGCAGCACTCGGGCCAGCCGGACCAGTGGCCAAGGAAGCCTGAACGGCATCCGTTGAGCCAGAACTGGTGGCGTATGTGGCACTCACTGCAGCCGGAAGCATGGTCAGGGGAGCGTGAACAGCATCCCTAGCTGGCTGAGATGTCGATGATATCACGGGGCCGAGATAAAGGGCATGGGAAGCGCGGACGGCGTTTCCTGGCCGCAGAAGGAACGTACGACGGCGAGGATCCATGTCTAAAGCAGCGTGGACGGCATGCCTTGGCGGAACGGACCTTGACGTAGTCCCAGGCGCGGCATCTATGCGAAGGGAAGCGTTGACGGCGTTCCCTCGCCGGAAGGACCCTGGACGGCGAGATGCCGGAGGACGCAAGGCCTCCTAAGGACGGTGCTTAAGGCTGAAGCCCCTTAAGACTTGGAGTTCGTCGGCTGCGCCATTTTAATGAACGGAGACAGAGACACAGCACCCGTTCCTGGACCGGCTGTTATATTCTCTGCCCGTCGTCTTCTCTTCTAGCGCCCGCCTTGCGAGCGCCCGCCTTGCGTGCGCCCGCGGCCAAGTTCACTTCGCCTTTACATTTTTGGGGGAGGGCGGAGAGGTATGAGAGGTTATTTCGACAGTCAACTATATTTCATACAGTTCCAACTAAAGTTGCCTCGTTTCTTAAGATTTCTTTTCTTTTGTTTTTTCTGCTACGGGCAAGCACACGTCTCCGTTGAGTGACCATTTGCGTGCATGTATGGTGGGCCCGATAACCAAGAAATCAGTGGCGCAGAAGTAGAAAAACGAGTTTCGCGCCATTAATTCTGTCTGCAGAGGCATGAAGCTGGCACCTCGGTGAATGTGTAAAATCAAAGGGTCGGAGGAGTAGCGGAAGCAAATGTTCACGAAAGTCACGAATTGTCGACAAAGAGAAAAAGGCGTAGCACTTGGTAGAACACTCATGAACCAAGGAAGCACTGGCAACTGCTTTCGCGTCAATAGCTGTATGTCAAATATTTAACTTCAGTTTTGAGAGCTCTTGTACTCCACGACGAACTACTGCGTTGCGAAAAGCAGTTACGGACTCCATAAAGAGGTGCAAGAAATGTCTGGCTGTTTTTTATTAATTTTTTTTCCTGTCACACGGGCATGCGTCTCATATATTTCGCTCCGTACGAAAAGAGCTGTTCACTTGAGCCTCATCGCGTGAGCTGGCACAGCATCCCCATTTTGCGTCCATAAAAACAGCGCAACTTCATTGATAAACAGGAAGTACTTGCTACTAGGGACGTGCAAATAGTGATTTTTGAGACCAATCGAATTCGAATCGAATATTGCCAGCAGCGAATCGAGCCGGACTGAATCAAATGACATATCGAATAGTTTTCGAATTTTTATCGAAGGATGAACATCCGTTATCACAATTAATACAAAATGAGGTAGACATCTTAGTATTCTTAATGTTAGCAAGTTTATATAATTACATAGTACGTTTTAAAACATTGTATATTAAAAGAGCAATGGAGCATTAGGAGCAAACAAGGTGTTTCTTCGGATGCACAGGACTCTTCCGAGAGTGCGAATGGTTGCCTGTAAATTATGGCTACCTAGCGACGTAGCCTGCTCCACTATGCAAGTTCTCATGTTTTATGTCTGTATTATTCCCGTGGTGGTGAAAACTTACCGTACTTTTTATTTAATTGTACGTTTATTTGGGCGCACTATACGTTTTTAAATGGTCGAAAAGTATTAAAAAATATTTGCACTTACGAATAGTGACTATTCGAATCGGTCTTCGAATCGAATAGGACATTATTTTATTTGTGTTTCGAAAGTTTCGAATATTCGCACACCCACACACAGGTTTTTTTCTTCTTTTCGTCTTTTCACTCCATCGTGACTTGTGTCAGCCGCCGCCACAGGCATGCGCACTTTTGAAGACGGCTTCTCCTTTGAACATATGGAGATGCGGTGAAGTACGCTTTGGCGAAGTAAGCAGAATGGAACGGGGGAGGCGGTACGAAATTGTCGGTAATTGAATGACTCGCGCGTTGCATTTGTTCGGGCACCTCGTCGGGAAAATAGAGTCGGTAGTGTCAGATGTTACGGCATTTAGCATGGAGTTTCCTACAGAAGGTACGAGAGAGAACTGTGACGCGGCGATCATTAAGTTACCGTGGGAATAATGAATAGTACATGGATTTAAATGTCTAAGTTTCAGGTTTGTGGCTACAGACGCTCTTGTAGCGCTATTTATTACGCTAAATATTTCCGACTTTCCAATTATTGGCATTTTTCTAAACCCACGAAAGCAACAAGTGTCCGCTCACATGCATTATCGCTGCGAATCGGCTGCATTTATAACGGAATATTTTCTTGGGAATGATCAAGTTGCAATGTCACAAAGCCGCTTGGAGCTCGAAGGACGAAGTTTAGATAAATTCATGTACTACCCACTATTTATATCCTTGCTGAAGTGCCATACTTAAAGTTTCCCTATACATCAGCCCCAGAAGAACTTTCTGTAGGCCTAGTGGCGGAGGGTGACGAGGGCACTGTTGCAGTTTTTAAGGGCAACAGACTTGGACAAGCGGCTGTAGCCTGGACAGATATTATAGTGCTGCAAGTGCTACTGTGCTGTGCCACCTGTGACCGACTGTGATTGTGTGTCTGTGCTCCTTTCTTTCTCTATCTCTACTTTCCTGTCACTTTACGTCCCCCTCCCCTCTCTCCCCAGCGCAGGGTAGCAAACCGGATCTTCCCATCCGGTTAACCTCCCTGCCTTTCCCCTTTCTTCCGTCTCTCTCTCTGTGGGCCTAGTTGGTGCATACTGACAACTTCTTTTTGAGTTTCCTTTTTGTGATGTGTATCTTGCTTGCGCATAAAAAAAAGGGGAAATTAGCTTAAGAGTTCCGTCTAGTAAGCTTTTCAGAAAGCACTGCAGTGTTCAGATTGGAAATATAGACGTGGGGTTGATGGGGGACCACGTACAGTTCTGTAATGCGTCCTCGGCCTTCGATGTGTTGCTGGCTCGAGACCACGTTTCCGTGTCTACAGATGCACCGCTAATGGGCTGAAAGGTATGCATGTATTGTTTAGCCCTATCAAGCGTATTGCGCTCCTCGACTGAAGCAGCTCCACGCGACGCTTGTGAGAAGCTATATAGAAGACAGAATCCCCCCTCCCCGTCTTTTTTTTTGTGTGCTTTACAAATGCTTGATGTATTTAATTTTTTTGCGAATGGGTATTGGTAAAAAAATTTTATATCGAAGCAGCACGGAGATTGTTTTTTTATGTATTTTTTCTGACCTTTCAAGTCACAACACAGACAATGTAGTTAGCTTGTCATCACTTACATAATTTTATTCTTCTCAGAGGAGACTAAGCAAAAATGTTTCATTCCCTTTGCGCAGTTTCTTTAGCGCATATGAATATCAGTGTAGCTCCAGCCATTAGAGTTACCCTTTAAATAAATCTGCTGTCTGTCTTGGTTGGGACAGTAGCACCTCAACGACCCCGGACATTGTATGACACAGGAGAAAAAAAAAACGCTTCGTCATCAACGAAGACAGCGAACGATGTCACTTCCTCTTTGCCATAATTACGTATACCCGTCATTTTTAAACTTCCGGATCATTTCGCATATTCGAAAATTGCTTTCCATGGGTCTCGTGCAACAACCAGTGCTTTGGCGGGGGATGATACTCGTCGCTAAAAACGGAGAAGAGAGAGAGAGAGAGAGAGAGAGAGAGAAAGAAGAACCCAAATCATTTTCCCCAGCTACTTCTTCAGAACTTCAATGTTGCCTAATGCGTGTTCTAAAACAATAATGCGCAAAGACAAACGAATGGCATCTCTAAATAGAAATAGCGACTGGACTATTAATGGTTATTTACTGCGTGATAAACGACTTTACGCTTCTGCGGGTCTACCGCGTTTAGTAAAAAAAAAGGCTTCCTTTCACAGCCCCATCAATTCACTCTGGGGGATGCCTCTTATACATTCAAGCACTTCATGAGTGCATACTTTAGATTCCCACGTTTTTTATATAAGAAACTATATAGCCTAATTTGTGAAGCGTTAGAATTTCCTTTTTATTTCGTCCTGTCGTACCCTGTCCATTGTGCAATCGACAGATATGAACATCGACCGTGATGCCAGTAAAACAAACTCACAATCGTTTTGTGCATGGAACATTTCCCCGATAGCTGCTGGAATAACAATTTATTTGCTTCATGTAACATGCCATTGTCTCTGCAGTTAAACGTTAGTCATTCAAGTCAACGAAAAAAAAGGAAGAAGCAGACGAGAGAAAGAAAAAAAAAATAACGAGACAACAAAGTCTATTCATTACGCAATGATACGTCGACAGTGACAGTATGGCAGCATGGAGAGACCGCACTACGTAGCAGATCTCAGAAACTCTCCTTTGACAAGTGGTCAAGTTAGAAGTTGAAACATACTGTACATGCTCTCTTTGTTTCTCTGCTTATTCAGCTAAATTATTTGCGGATCATGTTGCGATAAACGTACGCGCCGACAGTGATCTCTGCGTCCAAAACGAAGGAAGAAACAATCAGAAAAAAAAGCACGCACCTCTGAGCCGCATTTTTATATACCTGTCAGTTCTGTTCAGACGAGCATAATCAGGTGCTCTCTGAACCACACATGTCACGTGTCACCAATGCATAGGCTGATGCACAAACCTGAATTGTGGCGCTGACGTATCCATGTTGAAAATAAATAGTCGTTATGGACAGGTGGCTGCGTGCAACGTGCACCACGTGGTACACGTAAAGACCAAAATGCCGTCAAGTTAGTAGTGAACGGTAAGCATCGTCATTCCTTTCGTTTCTAACGCCTAACGAGACTGGCTCTTCAGATTAGAGCACTGCACGGGCCGATTTTTGCAGCCCGGGCCCGGCCCGGGCCCATTTTTACATTGGGCGGCCTGCCCGAGCCCGATCAAAACTTTTACTGGCGAGACCCGGGCCCGGCCCGGGCCCGGAAATAGTCTACGTTACCCGCCCGGCCCGGCCCGCCACCCCTTTACCTTAGGCCCGAGCCCGGCCCGAGCCCGGCTCGAAACCGGCCCGAACCCGGCCCGAGACCGAAAAATACATGTTTTTCAGAGTTGAGAGGCCCGAGAATAACTCGCTGCAAGTTACATGTGCACCACCAGAAAGCCAGAGCCCGGCCCGGGCCCGCGTCAAAAAACCCGAGCCCGGCCCGGGCCCGGGTCAAAAAGCACACGCCGTGCCCGAGCCCGGCCCGAGCCCGTGAAAAAACTGCTCTACCCGGCCCGGCCCGGCCCACGGGCCGGGCCGGGTCCGGGCTTTCGGGTAAGCCCGAGCCCGTGCAGTGCTCTACTTCCGATCTCTGTCATAAATATCAGCATTGTTCTGGCTTGTTCTTGGCTCTGCGGCAAGGTATCCGTCATCTCATGCCTTCCGCTTCTCGCCAGGACATTGAGAAGTAGCTCCGACAGCGTGCGTGGACTGATGAAGCCGTGCATGGGTCTCATATCTGAGAGATCCCCCATTCGGTTTCCGTTGCAGCCATTGTTGGGTAAGCTTCCTTTCTTTGATCGAACAATGCAGGCTCGCTTATGGATTGCGTTCATGCAGAATCTATCAATGTCTTGTTAAAACCGTGTTCACGCTGCCTAAAAAAACATTTTGTGCTAATTATAAGAAAATTAAGACCAATATACATAGTGGCGAACGAATCGGCTCAGTAGGCAGCTTCGCTAAAGCAGATGCTGCAAGCTGTTCGACTGACAGGGACCAGCGCCTCCTCTATTTTTTTCAATGTCAGCCACATGCGGCCGATCCATCCGTTTAACACCCTCTCCGATTGCCCTTTCCTACTCACCCCCGTTGGCTATAGCGTTCGCACCTGCTTTACGGTCGTGGGGGAGAGTACACTGTGGGTGGCGCCTTCGGAGGAACTAATCCTGACAGACGCGTGAAGTGCCTATCGCATCTACTCCAGAGCGGCAGCGGCCCGCGCGCAGGGGCACGCGTGACGCAAGCAGTCGATGATGATGATGATGATTTATTGGCATCCCCTTTGAAATTCGGCGGCGACAAATAGTCACCTAGCCTGCTTGATTTAATCAGGTATACTATACGTGTGCTTTATCTAGCATTTTTGTAAACCTCTGATTATTCTTTTTTCAAAAATTTACCTTGAACCGCTACCTGTGATTTTAAGAGATCAGGTTGTATCCATCTTTTCCCTGCTTTTTTTCCACCAATACTCTAATCGTCGCTTGCTTATCTCTACGGCTGATCTGTTCATGTTTCCTTCCACTTTAAACCCAAGCGCTTCTGGGAGTTGCACGTTACCTACGGTTCTCGCTGGGTGGATCCCGTCGCATTCCATTAGGATGTGCTGAGTGGTCTCTGGATCTTTACTGCAGCATACACATGCCTCGTCTAGTTCCGAATATTTTTTCCGGTATGTTTTGGTCCTTAGGCAACCGGCTCGAGCCTCAAATAGCAAGGCACTGCCCTTTGTGTTATCGTACAGATTTGCTCTTCTAATTTCTTTCTTCTCATTCTTGTAAATCTCCATTGTCCTTTTTGTTTCCATTCTTTGCATCCAATTCACGGTCTCTATTTCTCTCACTTTCTTTCTGATGACTCCTGGTTGTCTATTTACAGTTTCGATTATCCTGTACTTGGTTGCCAACTTTCTTGACCTCTTCCTCCACTCCGTGTCCACGCTTTTCATGTAGAGATACTTGTACACTTTAGTACACTAACGCTTTTTCTCGTGCCGAAGTTATCCCTACTAACGTCTGTGATGTACCGCAGCGCATCGTCTCCTTCGTAGATGTTACCGTCATCATCCCTTATAGCCGTTTGCGAGTTTTTAGTTGGAGCTCCGAGTGCTTTTATATGGTTCCAGAATCTTTTTGGGGCGCCTTTGTCTCTTTTGTGAATGTTATGCACCCAACGATCACTTACACATTTCATTTTTTCTTGCACGAGCTCACTCGCCACCCTTTTCTTTTCTCGGTATGTATTCCATCTAAGGAGCACATCTTGTTCTTGTAATCCCAACTTTTTGGCTTCTCGATGGGTCCTAGATGCCTCTTTACGCTCTTCTATAGATTGTTTTATTTCCTTGTTCCACCACTTACGTGGTTTCCTTCTTTCCAATCCAACAATTTTTTTTGCCATGTCTGCCTTATTTCATGCTGCATAACGTCCACCAGTTCCTTATATTCCCAGACTGCTGTAGGAAATGCCTCAATTTTCTTCTCTATGTTGTTTGCGAACTCTATTACTTGCTCGTCATTCATTTTTAAAAACTCTGTGTCTATTGGTTCATGTTCTGCGTTGGTATCTCACCCAAACTTTAATGCTAAACGTCTATGATTGCTTCACAAACAATTTTTTTTCCATTTTCGTCAATTATCATTTGGTCTAGTTGTTCGTAGACCATTTCTGAGACTAAGGCGTAGTCGATACATGACTGCCTGTTTCCGCATTGCCACGTTACCTGTCCGTGACACTTATTCTCCCTGTTAACTACTATAAGGTTCTGTTCATCACACAGATCCAGCACAAGAGAGCCGTTGTAATCCAGTATATCCGTCTAAATCGTCCATGTGTGCGTTCATATCTCCCAAGTGCGGTGTCCCACAGGGCAGTGTTTTATCGCCGCTTCTGTTTAACATAGTACTCGCCGCGCTTCCAAGTCGCTTGCCTCGAGAGAGTGACTTCTTTGTGAGCATAGCTATCTATGCAGATGATATTGCTCTGTGGATAAGCGGCCCTTCACACCTTGGCCCGCGGCTTCGTGCAAGCTTGCAAAGAGCTCTGAACACGACTTCGGAGTACTTGGGTGAAGTTGGCCTGCAGATATCACCTGCTAAGTCGCCTGCAATAGCATACCACCCTAAACAACGCGCTCGTCGAACAATGAGCTGACTGTACCGTGACGAAACGCCGATAAGCTGGGTGCGACAACACCGTTATTTGGGCTTAATTGTGGATGATCGCATCTCTTGGCGTCCTGCCGTTAAATTCGTACGACACAAATCGCAATCCATCCTTAAGTATGTGGCCGCCTTGACTGCTAGAGGTGCTGGCTGTGACCAAACAACGGCTCTGCAGGTGTACCAATCATCTGTACTCTCAGGCATGATGTATGCGTTACCATTCCTGAACGTCCCACCTAGTTTGATGGCCCAACTGGAACGTGATTATCACGTTGCCCTTTGAATAATTCTCGGATTACCTCGTGAGGTGCAATCAGTTCCATTACTCACTGAAGCACATCATTTACCTCTATGGCTACAAGCAGACCAGAGAGCTCTAAATCATATTGAGCGTCTGCAGCGCGCATCGAATGGTCAAATGCTCCTTGATCGTCTGACTCACCGCCCGTTTTCTCGCATTGGAAGAATGGCGGCATTATTTATGAACATTACTGACATTTCTGAACATGATGCTTCAGTTACGCCTTCGCCTCCGCAAGATATCACCAAACACGTACTGCCCATTTACCTTACAATCCCTGACATACACAAAAAGTCTGATATGCCTGTTTCGGCCATATTCCAATTGGCTCAGTCGCACATGTTCGAGAGATGTTTAGAGTACCTTCAAGTATTTACAGATGCATCTGTACACAGCGACGGTCAAGGTGCCTCTGCAGCTTTTTTCTGCCCTTCAACTCAAGTACGACGTATATTTCATATACCCCATCCAGCCTCGTCAACAACTGTGGAGCTAGCAGCAATTAATGTTGAACTGAAATACGTGCAAGAAGGAGTTAACCAAACCGAAGATTGTCATATTTACGGACTTCCGCGCTGCCCTTAGCAGATTACAACGCAGTCAGCTTGATTGCCCAATTGTGCGCAGCATAAGTGACTCTGCCAACAAAATTTTATCACTGTGGTGTATCTCTCGTTGCCCAATGGATACCTTCGCACGTAGGGATCGCCGGAAATGAAGAGGCTGATCGACTGGCTTCAATTTGCACTCATAACGACTGTGCTTGCCCTGAAATTTTGTGAAGGCTTGATGACGCTCGTCTGCTGATTCGTCGCCACCTACTCAAGCAGCATCCAGACCAGCGCGTCGCAAATCGAACGTTCCCGCCGCGTGTTCGCGGTCGAGGCTTGCCTCGTCGCGCTAGAGCGCAGCTACTCAAGCTTGTGTTAACGTGCTGTGTTAACGGTTCGCTGTGTTAACGTGCACGAACGTTTATACAGACAAGGACGTGTGACCAGTCCATCGTGTACGTCTTGCGGTGGCTGCGAGACACTTCGGCACCTGATATTGGAGTGTCCCGCTTTCAGTGCGCAACGCATATCGCTGGTGAGGGACTATCATCTCCTTGGCCTGCGGTGTACGACTCTAGACGAATGTTTATACCCCAGTGGTTGTGCGTCTCGACGTGACCAAGCTCATCGCGCTCTCCTTACTTTTCTAGAAGCAACCAACCTAGGGGCACGTTTGTAACCCAGCAACTATTTCTTTTAGTTTACATTTTTTAGTAGCATGACCTGCAGGGACGGGGCCTACTGTATGTTGTGATTTATTCTTTGAGGTTTGTCATCTCGCTCTTTCTTTCCTCCTTTCCTCCCCTCCTTCCTATCTTTCCTTTCTATGTTTCTGTCGTCCTTTCCGAAGAGTAGGCAGGCGTTGTGCCCCTTCTGGTGGCAGTTGCCAGACTTGTTTCTCGCTTCTCTTTCTTGTGTGTATGTTTACAAATCAAATAATAATAATAATAATAATATTGTTAAATAATAATAATAATAATAATAATAATAATAATAATAATAATAATAATAATAATAATAATAATAATAATAATAATATCACCTGGCCCGATTTACAGAACTCATTAATATCGCTTCTAATGCAATCAACCAATTTCTTATTTTTTTCTCTGCTATCACTACCTGTCCATAGATAAGCTACTCCCAGCCACGTCTTTTTATCTTGCCATGTGCCGCTAATCCATAAATGCTCTTCACATGCCTCGTTTACCCTTCGCCACTGCAGAGCTCGCCTAATTAGTACGCCTCCGCCATTCCTTGACCCAGTCATTCTGTTGCATCCTTTCCATACAAAATTGTCAATAACAGGCGGCTGCTCCAAATCTCGTAGATGCGTTTCGGTCAAGGCGTACACGCTAATCGCTTCATCATTGAGCTGCGTTTGAATTTCCAGCCATTTTTCCTGCTTGCGACCACCTTGAATGTTAATGTAGCAAATGTTACCTTCTCTATTCTTATCTTTTCTGCGTCTTTTCCTGACTCCTGGTCATCTAATTTGGCCCTTTACTGGTGTTTCGCTACGTTCAATACTTAAGCCTGCTTCCTGATTACCTGGGGCCCGCCTAAAAAAGCTACAGCTCGCGCCGCGAATCGACGTCCGACCGGTGTTGCTACACTTTCACTAAAATGTATCCCGTCACGCACAAAAGCGCCTTCGCGGCCTGCTCGGTGCACTTCTCGGTTGATGTCAATGACCGTAAAATTCATTGCTTTAGCTAGAGTCCAAATTTCCCTGTTTACTGCAAGAACTGCCCTTTCAATTTCTTAACATTGCCTTTCGACCTCTGGCACCGTGCACACCGCGATTTGTACTTCCTTTGAAACATTCCGCAGGTCGGTGACCCCTTTGGCTATTTGCTTTGTGATCCCTGCCCATCGTCCGTGCAGTACGTCACTCACTCCGCCCATTATCACCACTCGGTGTCTCTCCTCCATTGTGTCCCACATGCGTTCCTTGGCCTTCTCTATCACCTCTCTAATCGGCTTTCCCGGAAGCGCGCTAACCTGGACGCGTTCGCCTGTACCTACCCTGTCTGTTATCGCCGGTTCTACTTTACGCATGTTGGAATCCCCAACAAAGACAACTCGATGCTTTTCTTCCCCCTCACCACCGAAAGCTACCCGCTTGCTCACGCCAGCGTTTTGATAGTGGTTGTCTGTGGTCATCGAGTGTGATCTATTCATGTTTGCTTGTGCGCGTTGACCCCATGCTTGTTAATTCAGTTAGTAAGCAAATGTGTCCAAGTTTATGCTGCCGATAAAACTATTATCCTTACTTTGTATAGCTTTCTACTAACTTGCTATCGCAATTGACGCTTCGCCTTTAGGGTGAAACTGCGATTTTTTCGTTCTATGATAATTTTTTTGCGTCGTGTAAGTTATCAAAAAGAAAATATGAAAATTTTGATCAGGCAGTTCTGCGCGGACCTTGTCGTGCCCAACTGATGCGTGCACTACTGCTGACCGTTAATTCTGACGCGACGTGCTTGCAATGTTAAGTGCAGATTATGCCGAAAAGCGTCTATTAAACAAGCCGTTCCGCTGGGGCATCTGTCCGACGCGGATTCGCCCTCTCCCTTCCCCCGTTCCACTTTCCCTAAATATACACATAAAAAAAAAGAGTGCATTCAGAACAAACTCGCACCGACTCATCCCTGCCTACTCCAGTCGCCTCGCGCTTCATCCCCTATCGCCTGCCGTCCTGTACACTAGCTGCGGCCGCTATAGAGAACAGCGCATGGCCTGCAGTGCGAGATACTCCAGCAAACTAATGAATCTCGTCCTCGCTTCCCGCGCAACTCCCGAGCGCGGAATGCAGAGGAGCTAATTAGGAGCACCTTATTTCTCGGACGCGTGATTAGTCTTGCTGGCGCGACTGGTCCAGCAGCGGCGCCACCGCTGCAGCGCACTGACTACGAGCGCGCGTGATGACCACTGTGCGCGAACTCTTTGCGCCCGACGCTCGGCGATTCGTCCAATTTGTAGCCGGCGAGGTGCTATTTCCGCCCGGCCACGGGCCGCGAAGCACTACACGCGGTAAGAGGCACCGGCCACCAAGGATAAAGCGGGGACGAACAGCGCGAAGGAAGGCATCAGAAGCCAGGCAGACAAACGCAGACGCATGCAAACAACTACTCCTAACTGGGCATCATCGGCAGTGTATTGTAGGTCAATTCTTTGTTTGCCTTTCTGCGTTTCGTCCGGTACTCTTTGCACGAATGAACGAACCGGCCAGCTTTCCGCGCTTGTGCACCAGTGATGCACGCCGCCTGACCAGAGTGTGCAGCGCTTTCCCACACAGACAGAGCGGATGAGGGGGTTTAGGGCAGCAAAAAGATACACGTGATGGAAGAGGGGACCAAGACGAAACACTGATTAACAGCTGTTTAATAGCAGTAAGGGTATTTTTCATATAACCGTCTTGTCACGCATGCGCAGAAAACGTATACAGCCCTACCACATGATGAAGTATGCATGTACGTCAAAGACGGGTGCAAAATAACTATGAGCCGTGTAGTGCAACTGACGGCTGACGAATGCAACAGTACCGGTTCTTGTTTGATCAAATAGGCTTCCAGCGCAAGTATTGAAGAGATGTTAACACTCTCACCCCAAAAGCTTGTCCCCGAAAAACGAGCCTGACAACCGCATGCAGCAGTGTGGGCTATCAAATAGGTGCCTTGTTCTCTTTCTTGCTTACTTATCGCGCATGCTCCGAAAGCCGGTAAAGAGCGGTAGCACCTCTTCATGACTTTTACTGGAAGCTTAATTTACCAAAAATGAACGGAAACTGTTGTATAAGTAAGCCGTACTACACACCTCAGCCGCACTACACACCTCACAATAAGAATTCTTGCGAACCATTTTTGTTGTGTATATATATGCGTCATCCTGCGATAGTGCTGTATACTTTTTGTACGCGTGCGTGACAAGGTGTTTGTATATGAAAGACCTTTCCTGCTATTAAACAGTTCTAAGTTAGATCTACTCACCAGGGGCGCTATAACGTAAAATGATTCCAAGCTGTTTTGATTCCAATTTCTGCAATCAGCCTCCACGATTGGTCAAAACATTTTCGGGACACTCCCAACTTCACCTGTCTGTCACGCGACGTCATGAAAACCGCGATAGCTCCACATCTGATATAACGTCGACACACTGATTACGCATGATTAAACCGCACAAAAGAAAAACAATCATTCCTGATTCGACGCCTTTTCCCCATTAGCCTTCTGCTATTGGTCCAATGTTTTCTGGCTACGCCCACTTCGCCTGTCTGTCACGCCACCTCACAAAATCGCCCAAACTCACCACGTCAAAGTGACGTGTACGCGAACAAAATGCATTAATATGCCGAACGAAACCAAAAATTCTGAATAGCCCCAGACTGTCCCGTTCTGAAAGGAATAGAAGATGGCTGCCCGCCAATTGCTCGGGCCCCCGCTACTCGCACCTGGCGGTGAGTATGTATTTATTTGGCATGATAAACCTTTTTGCATGGCAGTAAAACGTTATCGAGCCCTTTCGGCATGCATACGACATCGCTCTGCCAACTCTTCCTTGCTGAGGATCCGTTTTAGCGGAATTCTTATCCTTCCGTTGCACGCCGCCACGATTTTCGACCAGCCACCGCAAGCTAAGTAAGGCGAAGTGGACCAAACGGAGAAGCCGGCACCACCCTCTTCATGCGGTTATCTATTTTCACTCTGCTGCTCGGCCCCATCGAAACCCTCTCCACTAGAGCGTGCTCCTCGCCTCTTGTCAGCCAGTTAGATAAGAAAAACCGCAGAGTGTAGACAATGTTATTGGTTTTGAAAGCGAAAAAGGTGACCTCCTATAAACGAGGAGAGTGTTTGATTGGGCTGTTCAGATAACGCTGCGGGTCACCGCCCGATGCTTGCGTCGGTGGTTGCGTAAATTTGACGTCAGGAGTTTAGAATCAAAACAGTTTAGAATGATTTTACGTTATAGCGCCCCAGGTATGCAAAACCAACTAGCTTAACAGTCAGTCCTTAACCACACAGATACACTTTGTGGGTCCATAGTTGCTCTTGTCTTGCATGACTAGCCAGTATACCAGGCATAGTGCAAACCGAGGCGACCCGTGTCAGCAGGTGACGTTACGTCAGCGCGGACGGGAGCTGCGACATAAATACGCATTCAAACGCCCGCACAGCAGTTGTTTTCATTCACCTCTAGCAAATTACAGCGAATTCATGAGCCGAAATGCATGACCCGGGGCATTATCGGAATGCAGTGCGAAAACGCTTTGTATAAGGCTATATAAGGACCTGAATGCATCGCGACCTTTTATGCTATGGGCAAAAAAAGATTAGCCTGAAGCTCTCCCGACCTTTCGCCCTCGGCTTGTATACACACGAACGTACTCTGGTTAATTGCCCTGGATTATTAGAAGGCTAGCCCGCCAGTGATGCTCACGCGTTAATCGGTTTCCCAACTATTGCCCCACAGTCGGGCCCGACGCTACGCAATATGAGAGAGATCGCCGGGCCTGTTAGTATTGCGCCTTGTTTGCTTCATTATTGGGGGATGCCGAACTTCAGCGCCGAGTTGAGCAGTGGACATACAGCGCTCGCTCTCACGGATTGATCACTGTACGCGGCGCTGGCTTATGGCAATTCTTATTCTCGGTTTCTCAGCTGTATCTTTGGCTTCGGTGTTGGTTAGTAGTTATATATTACCACGTGCCTTCAAAGGTGGCTAACGACGTTTATTGAGAGCAGCTGGGCTCTGGAGAAAACGGCGGCAAGAGCTAACTATCGAGTGGGGCGGTGATGATGATGATGACGATGATGATGTCCGCAGCACATGGCTCGTACCCACTTCGGGGGATTGGCCAAGAATTGAGCACGGGCGGTTAGCACGCGCACTTCTTTCTTCTTGCGCCTCTGCGCTTGACCTGTTCCCACTACTACAGGTGACATTTCCCCCCTTCCTCGGAAAGAGCATCGGCTCGATGCTCAAGAAGTGGTGTGGGAAAGGAAAAAAAAAAACAACAACAAAAGAAAACACGCTCAATGAAGATGCTCGCGCACAGAACACAGTGAGAGCTACAGCAGCGTAGCTAGAAACAATTCTCTACCTCTCTAGAAACAGGGAGGTAAGTGCATGAGGTGCAAATGGGAGCGTAAAAATCCCAAACGCGCAACGTAGGGCTTCATGCGTACGGCGTGAACTACGTCAGGGCTAGGTGGTTGTTTACGCCGTGTTTCCGCCGCACTGTCTGGAACGACTTCATAGTATGTGGAAGTGCAAACGATTGTTGTATCGAACACCAGACGTGTGAACTCATCGACCCCCCCCCCCCCCCCCCCCCCCCACCCAGATTTCGTCACGTCACCGAGGTCACCGCTGGTCCGGCCGCGCAAGCAGTATCTCCTTGCTGTCGGTGGTTCGTCATTCTGTCGGGTGCCACGTTGCGCTGTAGCGCCAATCCCGCTCCGCAGGCTTTTAGATACTGCAGGCACGGCGTCATATCAGTCTGTAGCGTCGACAGCGAACGCCGCAGACAGCAAGGGGATAACGCAAGCTGCTCGCGGGGCCGGACCGGCGGTGACCTCGGAGACGTGACGAAAGGCGAGGGGGCGGCGACATCGGCGACACAGACGCTCTTTTTGAGGCCAGTTTCGGATTCAATGAGCCTGCCAAGGGGAACTAATTATTCGCGTAGCTCCCACATGGACTCCGCTATTCAAAATTTGTTCCTTTGGATAGGTAGTGTCGAGCACAGGCCCCAAGGTACCCATTTGCTGTAGCCACCTATTGTTGATAATTATAAAGTTAATTACCCTAACTTCGCTAATTACGCACGTAAGTGCGGAAATTGTTCTGTATCTACAGGCCGTCAATCTGTATACTCGAATGCTAAACATAACGTGACCAAGGTATATATTTCTCTAATTAAAAAATTTGGTGCAGCTAAAAAAAAAAACACCCTGTATATCGTGGATGAAAAGGTACCGCTTTATAAAGAAGTTCGCTGAGGCTTGGTGTGTTTGCTTCTCAATGTATGCGATAGGGGGCAGGGATGGCCGGGGGGAGGGGCATGACGAGGGGGTGTGGTGACCACGGCTGTCACAATCCTCGTCAGTTTAACCGAACGGACGGACGGACGGACAGAGCAAACCCAGTCTCCACCTTTCAACTGCTGCCGCTGTAAAATGTATGGAAACTTAAGTCCATCCAGTCTAAGCCCTACAGCTCTAGTGCTGCCGACCATGTTTCGTCTTCGCTTTCCGTACCAGTTTTCTGTAGGCACCATTTATGAAAATATGTTTGCGTTGTCAGTTAACTCTAGTGGCGACCGCCATCTGGTCGTAGCAGTGACAAATGTGAGGGGTGCTTTGTCCAGCGATAGGAGAATTGAAGTCGGCCTTGCAATGCAAAATATTCTGAGCCCCTCTTAGGCTAATTCCTGCAGGGAGTACTACGAGAGACTTGTGCTCTCTTCTGATATACCTGTTGGCGCCGGCCCTCTCTAGCGCGCGCAGTGACAAAATTACTAGTCGCGATTCACGACGTGAGGCCACATGTTTTCGGATAATGAACATTGTCTCGTAGTTTCTTCCGCTCATCGTTGTCACTTGTTTTCCTGCCGCTTTCCCGGAATTAAGATTGCGGCAGCGACTACAGCAGCGGCAGCTGCAATTTACTTTATCGCTGTGCCGTGGCACTGTTTCGCTTTTTTGAATATGTTTCCCTTGTCTCGTCATTCGAAGAAACCGACGTCACTAAACCGTGTCCTTTCGTTTTAGCAACTCGCCTAGTCGTCCGTTCTCGTTTTACAGCGAAGCTGTTTACGGCTAGGCTTGCGTGCATTTTTCCTGTGCGTGTGCAAAAATGTGCGCCGATCCTGGTGATTGTGCAGAAAGGGTCCAAGAGCTATGGCACATACCCCTGTGAACTCCTGGTGGTGGGCTCCGGTACCTTTAACGCGCCCTTGAACTACTTTTGTCACACCTGAGACTGCAAAGAGGCCCCAGGAAAAAAGGGTAACAAGAGATATTGGAGTACCACAAGGAACAGTCTTAGCACCAATTCTCTTTTTACTATACATTAGTGACATGACAGATAGCATGAAATCAACGATGCGAATATTTGCAGATGATTGCATAGATAGGGAGATTAGGAATCATAATGACCAAGTAACACTAAATCACGAGCTTGCGCAATTAGCAAATTGGTAGCCAGGCATGGCAAATGAAGATTGATTTAGACAAGACTGTTTTTATGAGAGTAAGCTGAAAAAAAAAGACCCACTAGAATTCACCTACGCGATCGAACAGCAAAAATGAAAAATAGTCGATGATTATAAATAGCTGGGCATTATCCTATCATCTGATATGAAATGGGACAAACATGCGTCACACATATCTTTCAAGGCATTTACAACACTTTGTTCACTTCAACGCTCTTTAAAATCTGCCTCACCAGACACTAAGATGCTAGCCTACACCTCATTCGTTCGTCCTGTACTAGAATATGGCATTACCTGTTGGTTCCCCCATACCAAACAGTGCATAAAACGCCTAGAAGCCATACAGAGAAAAGCCATCAGATTCATTTATAATAGGTACAACCGTAATGATTCGCCGACATAACTCCTTGATAAGGCTTGCCTTCCGTCTATTTGCAAGCGTGCTAAATTCTTACGCCTCAAGTTTTATTCCACCTCCTTAATGGGGGCTACGAATTAAACAGGGGTGCATATGTATCTTTCTCGGAACAGCGAAACACTAGAACTAAACATGCTAAACATTTAATTGAATACAGATTCCACACAGACACATTCAGGTATTCTTCCTTTCCTCAGACAATCAGAGATTGGAATTCATTGCCTAGTGATGTTATAATTTGCTCACCTGACAATTTCCTTCCTATGCTGGGAAAATATGTCTATGAGTATGCGTCTTGAATTATAATTATCGCCTACAGACACCGCGTTTTTTTTCAAATTGGTTTTGATGTACTTTTTGTTGTTCATCTTATGCTTCAGTATTTCTGTTCATTAACCTTTAAGGGCTGACTCAGGAAGGTCACACCCTCTTATCGTATTACTCAATTACGTTGTCTTGTAAACTACAATATTAACAATTGTATAAGTTTGTCATTCACACTTTGATGCAATGTATTTTCCCATGCCCTGCAACAGCCTCCAAATGGAGGCTAGCAGTATGTATGAAATAAATAAATAAATATACTACGATCGGATCTTAGCCCAAAAGGCCGACCCGCCTCGGCCATGTATACGTTTGCGCCACCTTCTCTTTGTCGGCGTTCCAACCGCTTGCGTGCCTAGTTTCCTGCCGCTCTTCCGGGGCGGCGGCACCGTCGCGCGTGTATATGAGATAATGTGCCATTCTCCATTTTGAATTTCACATCTCTCGTCGTAATGGATGGGCCGCGTGTAGTGTGCACTCCCGGCGACGATTGCATTCTCGTCTCTGTTCCTGCCATCGCTCTACGTAGGCGCGTTGCTCCTCGGGAGTCCAGACTATACGCGGCTCACCATTCTGTGCCAACTCTGTGTCGTGTGCTAAACAGCTTCGCTGGTAATCCATCTTCACTGAGTGGAATGGCTCACAATTTTTTTATTTTCTCTCTTTTGGGGCACAGGTCTTTCGTAGCAGTCGTTTTAACACCATGACTTTCAGCACGGCGGTGAATCTCTGCCTTAATTTAAATTCAAATTCTAGTGCTTTAGGTGCCAAAACCACAATGTGATTATGAGGCACGCCGTAGGGGAGGTTGGGGGGGGGGGGGTGTGCTCCGGAATAATTTTGACCTCCTGGGGTTGTTTGACGTGCTCCCAATGCATGGTGCAGGAACATTTTTTGCATTCTGTCCTCATAAGAATGGGGCCGCGCGGTCGGGATCAAACTCGCGACATCTACCTCAGCAGCGCAATGTCATAGCCAACGCAATCCAAGACAGCTACTTGCTGTCTTGGATGTCAGTCAATTGAGTATCGAAAATATTGAACTATGAATGCTAGAACCATGACTTTCTATCTTAGACTGCATAACTAAATTACTTCTCTCTTATTGCATCATTGTAGTATCTGTGAGAACCAGAATGGCTGGAAGTCGCATTTCCATGCTTTGATATGCTTTACGCAACATTCGGTGTCGTGCTGACAGTAGCCACATTGTGAAATCTTCCCGTTGGAATCCCAGTATTTTCTTTTTTTTCTTGATGCGCTTGCTCGGGAACTTTGAAAGAGATTGATCAGTTTTTTTTCTTTATATTAAAATATGCATCAGAATAGTGGCAAGGTGTGATTCAGTCAAATGCTGAATTAGTTTGCCGAGCCTGCACCACGACAAATCAAGGGCTGTCATTGATTGCACTCAAGTAATAAGCAACTCACGTGCCCTAACTGTGTTTCGTGGTCGCGGCGGAGTGGTGCAATAGTTCTGTCGGATGATGTATGGAAGCGACCTTCACGAGAACGATGACAACAGTATGAGAGATGTTTTATTTCGGACAAATGACGATGCATGCGAACACCGTCCCAGAGGAGGTCGTACACGTTGGATCGTATTATGCATTGTTTCCAAATGGAACCACGTACGAAGAATGACGCGGCCACGAGCATTGATCGCTCGCTGTAAAAGTAAGTTGAAACCAGTGCAAGAAGTCCTGTTTCGTCACGCGTTTCGTTCTACTTTTTGTCATTGTTGCAAGTACCGTGATGACAGCGAGCGGGACTGGAGAGTCATTATCATCCTAATGATCACTACAGCGAGCAACTCGATCCGCTGGAGACGAGGCCTGTTCAAGTTGCAATTCCGAAACAAGAAACGTTAGTAGTATTTTTCTCAAAGAACCTCGTAACTGTTGTTTTTTCTTTTCTTTCTTTTAGGTCATGAAGCATTCATGGTGGTGGTAAAGATACGTAGCAACCCACAGAGTTGCAACTTTACCGTCTATATTTACTAGTCTATAAATGTACGTAAGTGCTAGGGGGCTCCGTCCTATAAATAATGACACGCAGAGAACCCTGCTACCTCCATGGAGCGGCACGCTTGGCAGTGTCATATCAGAAATTTTCGTTTTACTGCGGATCCAACGAGCCACAGATAGTTAACTCATCTGGTACACATAATGCACTGAAACGCCTGGCCCTCTGCCCGTCGTTTCCACTGACGTTGCTACCTAACTCGGTCTGTTGAGCCCTTTGCCATTGATGCCGCGTTTTTCCACGACGTACTTATGGCGGGTTACCTTGGAACCGCTAAACCAAGTCCTCCATGCGGCTTAGAACTGATAAATCGAAACTCCACTTGATCAGGATCGATCACCAGAGTTGCATGTAGGAGTCGAGAAAGATGTACAGGAGCGTCCAGATCTTGCGTTGTTTCCATCGTCTCGAGGCGCCAGCAGCCGCGAGCAAACGAGAGCCACAAAGGTCACAATTGTTAATGGTTAATGCGTTTCATGTCGGCGTCTTTCAACTTTTTGCGATTGTTCTGTCTCTTCAGGTAGTTAGTACTTCTCTATATTAACACGCGTGCGTTGCACTAAGGTCGGGTGATGAAGTTAGAAAATTTGCAGGCGCAAGTTGGAATCAGCTAGCGCAAGACAGGGGTAATTGGAGATCGCAGGGAGAGGCCTTCGTTCTGCAGTGGACATAAAATATAGGCTGATGATGATGATGATGATGATGATGATGATGATGATGATGATGATGATATATGCCAAGGGCTGTGTGCGAATCTCGTAATGTCGTATGGCCAGAAAGAGAGAGAGGGGGAGAGAGAAAAAAATAGAAGTAAGGAAAGGCAGGGAGGTTAACCAGACGCACGTCCGGTTTGCTGGGTATAGGGATGAAAAGTGGTACGGCGACTGCCAAAATAACTAGGCTGTGCTTTGGTGCTGACACCCTTGATGGCACTGCTAATGTGCTTGTGATTTGTGTTACAGCGCGCACTGTTTGTTTTATTATTTTGCTAGTTGTTATTATCACATTCTTTTCTCTTTATTCTTTCCCGAGTACTGTGTAATACTTTTCCCGGATATCCGTCCGTAACGAGACCTCTCTAACTGTTTTTCTTTGCTTACTAAATAAATAAATAAATAAATAAATAAATAAATAAATAAATAAATAAATAAATAAATAAATAAATAAATAAATAAATAAATAAATAAATAAATAAATGCAACCACGGTGGGTATGTTGGAACAACAAACGTCGCGAGCTACAAGAACGACGACGACACACCACTGTAGATAGGAGTGGTCGTGTTAGGTTATTGGCAGTAGGAGGAAGAAGGTGATGAAGATAAAGAAACAAATTAGCGATCCCTTATGAATTAAGTTCCTCATACGTTATTTTTTATTCATTCTTTCTCCTGCCAATTGTACCAGTTTTAGTATTAACAGCAATTTCCTAATACCATCCAAATCTTGGCCAATTCCACGCAGTGGGTATGCGCGCCATCACAGAAGGAAAACCAAACCAAACCGAAGCAAACCAAACCTTTATGACTGTGTTTTTTTCCCGAAAATGGTATTGTGTAAGGTGTAAGCATTACTGCGTGCTGGCTATCGCAGTCCCTACTTCGCACTTAGGCCGAAACTGCAACTTTTCATTCATCGTTGACGTGTAAGCTGATTCCCTGACGCGACAGAGGGAGAATGTGACTGGGGCGATAAAGACATCGACCACCAAGCCGAAGGTTGCTTTGTGCGCTAGTTAATGCGTGGCCAAGCCGGCAGTAAAGCAACAGAGGCTGGCGTGACCGCGTCTAGAAATGCCTTTGTTCCGAAAGCAGCCAGATAATGCCGTCGCGGCGTCTTTGTTCCACCACAATCAAGCTTAAACAGAGGTGAGCGCTTTTTTTTTCTTTTCTTTCTTTTTCTCATTTTACGTGGCCAAAACGCAGCAAGCTCGATCATGCTCGGCTGCACGCGGAACAAAACACTGTTTCGGACGGCGTTTAAAAGTAAACGTGGTGGCTGAAAAATAAACGTTATTTTGGCGCTTTTGTAGAAAGCTCTTCCAAGATTCATATCTCGCTTCCGCTCGTTTCCGGATGCGTCGCCATTCACTCTGCGTGGACCTTTCCTGAAACAACTGTCTTTGAGGCCCGTCTCGTGATGAATGCATCGCAAGAAATTTTTGGTGGAAGATTTGACGCATTTAACCGTAGTGCACACGTACTGCAATCTGACGAGTCACCGTGGTGGTTGAATGGCTGTAGCTTTTTGCTACTCCTGGACCGAAATAAAGTTATGTCACTCACTCACTTCCTGTACACGAGGTAATTGGCTCGATTATGTGTGGTGGCCATCACATTCTATAGTGGGAATAAAATATCCGGTACGGCGTCTCTCAAGTGTATGTGTTTTCATTGGTGTGCTAAGATCAATCAATCAATCGACCGATCGACGAAAGCATGCAGCTTTAGCGGGAGCATTAGCCCATTATGCTGTAATTTTTGTGACATCGTATGTTTGGCTGTGTAAGCAACAACCCGTATTTGTCTTCAGGTGTAGGAAATGCATTCTAACCTAATTGCTCGTGCGGGTTTGCGTGGGAGCAATGATAATATAGCGCATTCTTAAACGACGTGAAAGGAAAAAAATTGTCAATTAGCGAACTCAATCCATGCACGCGTAGATGTGACGTGTCCAAGCTGCTGTATTTGTGGCTCACTTACGTATTATATTTGTCGCGATAATAAATTGACCGCAAGTAACCTCTATAGTTAAGAAAATATTTTTTCGCCGTATCAAGTTTTAGCAATCTATGGTGTAGAATTTTAATAAAATGACGATACTCGTGAGGTTGGTATTATGATATGATTGCAATATTGCATATAACGTATAATATTACGTTATGATATTGTAACGCCAAGGTTGCGGCGAGACGAATCGGAAGAAATCGACGTATCTTAGGCATTGAGCGCACGCACCCAGTGAGTGCATTTCTGGACGATCATTCTCATTATACCATGTGTAATTAAATGCGTTTTATCCGTGGCAGTTTATAGTCAAAGTGTTGGGTAACACATGGCACGGCTGTGCAACCTACTGATCTTCTCGACAACCATGGAGCTGCAATATTACATATAAAATCCAATTTATAATAAATTTATATTTTAGATATAAAATCCAGGAAAAGAAAATTATGCACTATTAGGCTTAAAATAACAGTAAAGGAAAAAAAATGCCATGCTGACCATGTTGTTTTAGACGAAGTATTAACAGTTTGGGATAAAAAACACTTCAAGGCAGATTCATAAAAATAAAAAAATAAAAAATAATAAATAAAGGAACGTTGCTGTGAGTGTTCCTACAGAGTGATTCAGCAAATTTTTAAGCAATTCCTAAATACAGTGTTGGTGGACGTCGTGAAGTTGTGCGATAATAAGTGAGTCTCATGTGATTGTGATCATAATGATGATTACATTTATAAAATCAGCGAGCATGTTGTAAGTGCGGAAATAAAGCCGGCCAGTGCTCAGAACGTGCCCACTTAGCAGAAAATCTGAGAGTGCCGCCAGTTTCGGGATATTGTTCTCCGAATTCTGCCTCCAACTTCGGCGTAGTTTTACGCCATTTTGTCCTTAAGTGCGTAAGAAAGTTGTTCCGGGAACACGAGACGTAAAACACCCACGCATTTCGCTGAATCAGATCTACAGGATTTAGCTGGCAGTGGTCATCTGAGACTTGTCAGCATGCTGGTGGGCGGCGTGCTCGCGCTAGCGGTATATAGCATGCAACTAATAAGTCGCCGTTTGATCGTACAGTGTTCAAAAATTCAAACGAGAACAATTTCGAAACTAACCGAATGCATTCTTCCGTTTTCAGATTCACGTTTTTTATAGTAGTGGCTTAATTCAGGCTACAAAATGTATACTTGGACATCGCCCACTGTCCAAAGAAATCGGCTACAAAGCGATTACGCGGCGAACTTCCGTCTAATTACGTGTAAAAGGCGTTCTGTGCTGTTCGTTGCTGTTCGCGTTTTAAATTTCCTAACATTGTACATGGTTCGTAAGTGTGGTGCGTGCTGAATGCTTAATGCTATCATGGTTGGTATGTATACTGAAAAGTTTAAACGCGTGGAATATATATAGGGAACGCAAAATAATAATACAGCGAACAATATCATGAAATATTTACATTGTAACGAGGAGAAATAATTTATAACAAGATAATAGCAGAAGTCTCTCGAGGCGTCTGTAGATTTTCTTTTTCGTCTGCTGTTGTTATCGTTCGCGTTTTTAATTTCTGTTATCAGCCATTTGTCTTCCTTGCGTTTCAGATTACCTGCCGATGCTCGCATGGCGCGAACTGTATTTGCCCAATTTCATCGTTCTAAAGTTGCGCCTATGTACGCTATTCTAGGCCCCTACGATCTCAATCCTTTTGGAAATATCCTGCACTGCTCTCACATTAGGACGTCGCCTTTTGGCACAAGTTCTGCTGACCCTTCGAATTTTTTTCGCCGCTCAATAACGACGTCCTCCGCCCGTAGGCAGTTAGTTCGGCCGTTGGCCTACGCTTCACGCGTTGCCTAATCGATTTTCTGTCTTTTTCTGCGTAAAACTAGCACCGAACGAGAGACCCTTAGACGGTGTTACTCTGTGCCTATGTGCCTTCCTTTAAACCTACAGGCACCTACTTTGTCTACGTTTCATTTTTTTTCTTTTGTTTTCACGGCTTCTATTCTGTATGTACTTCCACAACGCCGCCGCGCCGAACGCTACTAACAGCACGTTTCGTCGTTGCACCATCGATCCTTATTCTTAATGATCCTCCGCGCGATCGTTATAATCTTCTCTGAACGCATTGTCCTGATCCCTCACGTAGGGCGCGCGCAAAGTGCTTGAGCACGCTTCCTTCGCTCAAGTGCGATCATTCGCAGTGCTCAGAAAAAATCGTTGGACTGACGCTAAGAAAATAGAAGGAACCCGCCTTACGACGTCTAAAAACGAAGACTAAGTCCAAGTCTGCATCTCAACAGCGAAAACACCCCCGAAGTGAACGCGCAAGGGAGCATTGCAGCCGCACCACTCTTCCATGCGACTGATCTCACCGAAGTTTTGAGGTTATGAAAGAACGCCAAAATGAAATGCGCGACGCGTGCCCGTCTCATTTCTTCAACGCTTGCCTGAGAGGCCGTGGCTAGTAGATAGTCTGCCGAATGCTTTCGATTCTCTCTCGCCCTACCTATCTTTCTGACCAAGCGCTCGCTATAACTCCACGCTACGCTGCCAACGGAGTCCCAAGTGGGCACTAGCCGCGTAAGGCTTTCCGCAGTTCGTTCTCTTTCCACGGCCCGCAACAGTTTACGGTTGCAATTCGACGATGTGTCTTCTGGGTTGGCACCTCTGCCTTCGTGTTTTCGAAACTGTTTTGTTCCCGCGTTTTTTTTTGGCGTCTTCTCTCTGTATTCGACACCCGAATGGGCTGTTTGCGCTGCCACCGTTCGGCTCCTTCTCGAAGTCCGAGATCAGCAGCGCGGTCTCATCGGTGAAGCTGACCCATTTCTCAGACCGTCGACGTCCGCAGTGGCGCAGTTTGCGGCTTCGTCGGGCGAGTACGTTTACCAGGGCGCCGGGAAGCGTCATCGTTGCCGTTGGTGCGTTCATCCGGAAGACAGGAAAACAAAACCGGTGGTCAAACGATGAAGAGCGGGCGCGATACTCTGCGCTCGGCGCCTTCAATGCGGTGGCGGCGGCAATTCGCAACCGCCGGACATTCATCACCGCGCCGCGTAGTGTGCTGAGAGAGAGAAAGAGAGAGAGAGAGAGCTTTTCAAAAAAGAAGACGAGAGGAAAAAAGGGAAAAAAAAATCGGCAGAAGAGCCACAACGCTTGGTTACCCTACTTTTCGCCGAAACAAAAGCCGTAGACAGAAGCGACTGCAGTGTGTTTTGTTTCGGCGTGTCACAGACGAGCCTTCAAAGAGAGAGAGAGGGATATAGAAAGAAAGAAAACAGTCCAGTTCAAGAGATACACTCTTGTACTAGACAAGAGGGGGACGGGATCATGGCGAAGGATGAAGAGCCATCGGCAGAAAGGCAAGCATTCCGCCACCAGCGGCTTGATAACTTCAGTTCCTCGCGGCGTTCGATCGCTATCTTCGAACTGGTAGTGTGCGTATACAGCAATTCATGCGGAAAATTGTCGTAGAGAAGAGCATTACGTCAACGTTAGCCGGCGCGGCGAACCTCGACCGCTTTCATAGCAGGCTCGTGAACACACGTGTCAACCTTGCACCTGTTAATATATACTATATTCTGCGGTGAAAAATATGTTCGCATCAGGATGACAAAATCGTAATAGAACAAATGCACGCAATACAGAATAGTGACAATGGGCAGGCATTTGATTTCGACGTGTAAAGCTACAGAAATGCGCGCGCTGTAAGAGTGAAAAACTGGGCTGGCAAGTTATGGTTAAAAGTAAACATTGTTCTAGCGGAAAGACACATTATTGAGCATGCGTCCGGTCGTCCTCTGTTCACTAGTCCATACGTTTTCCGCTAGAACAATGTTTAGTTTACTAAAGATGGTTCGATCACTGCTATCTTGCCAGCAGTCGCAGTGTCTATTCTTCGATAAATCTTCCTTGACAATTCCTAACCAACCGACCGACCGACTAGCTTAGTGACAGACAAACTAACTAGCTGATAAACGAACAAACTGACAAGCTAAATAACTAAATTACGAAATACTAACTAAATAGTTAACAAGGTCGGTGCATTTCAAAGCTTATAACTTCTATTCACATTAAAATGCTCATGTACCGCGCTCTGTGTGCACGTTCGAGAATTCAGGTAGTTGAAATTTAAGCGTAACCCTCCACTACGGCGTGTCTTAATGTCGTGTGTAATTTGGGGGCATTAATGTAGAACCTTTCAGTTCTCAGCACATGGCTCAAGTCTATACAATAGCGAAGTACATCATTAGGTGTGCAAGATCAGAACAATGAAGAGTACCGCGCTTGACGACAAAAATATATTAGAACTCATGAGAAATTCCATTTGCAGCTGACGCTGAAATACGCCAGGCACATGGCCTTTCGTTCAATGCACTTGTTGAAGTCAGTGAGTTAGTAAAAACTTTATAGAAAATAAATAAAACAAGACACGATGGTTGGGGCCCCCATTCCAGGGCCCCACGGGTACGAGCAACTCGCTAAGCTTGGTCCAGGAGAGCCAAGGGGCTCTCCCGGCCCTCGTCCGCAAGCCATGCTTCCCAATGTCTATTCCTCATGAGTGGATGTTCGAATATTATTGGGCTTTCTTTGTGCGGAGGCCTCTTTGGGCACTCCCGTGTGGGTGTGTATGTGCACCACGGGCACTCGTCATTGAACCTCGTAGGGTGAATTCGCTGGAAGGTTGTCGCTGGGCCCTGCCGTTGCTCGGACGTTTAATCCTCGAGCAATACGGTCTGCCATTGGTTTTCTTGCCAGTCCCTCGTTTGCCGGACACCATATGATAGTGTGGAGCCCTTCTAGCTGATTGCCCAAAATTTTGATTATTGATCGGGGTGTCATCCTATTTAGAAACAGGTAGCAATCTGCTTGTGAGTCGGATAATACGACAGCCGAATTGGTTTGGTGCTCGGCGTCACGAATGGCCAATGTGATGGCTGCAGTCTCTGCCACGCATGCCGAAGAGGTTTTGAAGGATGCCGTTGGTAGTTGTTCTGACACGTAAGTTGCTGAAGTCTGGTTCACTTATTTCTGCTTTCGACTGCGTTTTTATACGAAACTGGAAATTCGAAATTTGATACAGATGCCCTGAAAAAGCGGCGCCGTAGCAAATACGAAGTAAAAAGAAGGCTGAATGAGACTGCTGAGTAAGTAATGTCCCCGCAAAGGCGAAGCTTGCGTTCTTGCTCATGATGCGAATGCTCTCTGGCGATCGACTTCCAGACACTCCCTTGTGTCTGTAATCATGCTCTGACTTGTGTCAATGACCACCTCGCCAACCTGTGTGCCTACTCAATCAGGAGTGGCCAATCTATACGTTCAGTCAAGATACACAGACACCACAAAGAGGAATGGCTCAATCACAAAGGGCTGTCGAGCTTGCGAAGTATGCGGACGTGACTTGGCCTTACAGTGCGCATCTAATGCGCCACGCTGAGGCAACAGCTCAGCAGGGCGCTTTCGTGCTGTAACTACAAAGGGCCCAATGCGCATTCGAACACTGGCAAATAAAATTTTCTGATGAAATGCTTTTTTATACCATAGATTTTTTTATTAGTTACGGCTGTTAGTGCGACTGAAGCACTCAAAGACGTTATATGTGTCTTTTCCCGGCACACTGGGAGAACTAGATATCCCACGGAGTGTTTGTAGTTAAGGCAAATGTGCAGGCAGATGTTGAATTTTGTGAAGTTATTAGAGGCTAGATGAATATTGCTAAATCCCATTTTTTTACCTGTTAAAATGCGTTGCATGAAAATTTTAGTTTTACTTCTGCCTTGGGAGAACCAAGCGTGGCAGCAATTTTATATCTAGAGACTTAAGAGAGAAATGGGGAAAATGTTACAAATGATATGCAATAAACGGCGGAAGTAGGTAAGTTAAATATTAGCTCTGAATATAATTACTGGATGCTAATTTTCCTCTTTCCTTGTGAAGCTCTCTGTGAAGTGTGGGCATTACCCCACACTTCACAGAGAGCTAAACTACAGATGTTTATATTCGGTTGAAATAGATGAGAGATCGAGAGAGATATTTATTTGATTGGAATTGCAAATGTTAGCAATTATTGTGTCATCCGTTTCTCCACGAACTATAAATTGTTCAATGATCAAAATATGATAACATGACGGAATTGGAAACTTGCTGTGGGTGAAGTACGGTCAAAGTTATCTCTGTGGGGTTAATTATAGCTTTTCCAGAAACTTACTTACACAAATGTTCTAGGACGTCAGAGGCGTATATAAGGAACTACTTAGAAAATTTGTACAATGTCCTGACGAAACTCAACATGCCACAAAGTTGACATTTCTAAGGAACAGGAGCCATCTTATGCGGGATGTGCGGACAAAGTTTCAAGAGCGCCAGTTAATTAAAGGCTTTGTGAAACGTCCCTTCACCAAGTGCTCGGAAACGTTATACAGCTGCTGATTGCAACGTTTTCCAGTGTTCCAAGAGAAAGAACTGTGTGTTCCGCCGAGCTCACATTTGGTGAAAATCGAGGGCATATGCTACGGCTCATGTGTGGCTAAGGTTTCGTATTTCTGGCCGAATTATGAGGTTTCTAAGTAATTATACTGGAAGCTCGTTTTTTCTCTATTTTCATGCGCAGGGAGTGTCCTCTTTGAACATAAACAAGATACGTTTTTTATATTTGGTGCAAATAGATGAAGAGCCGTTTAAACTACACGCTTCGGAGTTCCAAATGTCTAGACGAATTACTGCCTTCGCAGCAAATTACTTATGCAAGCACTCCGGAGCGTGGAAGGTGTATTTTACGAACTTCGTGAGCATGTGCGCTGGCTGCACACCTCAATGATACTGCTTAGCTTTTGACGAGCGGTACATGGGATGCTTTTATCCCCTCCCCGGGTCCCAAGAACCCACATTACGCATTGCTACTCGATGCATGTGCGTGAATGTGCTCTGATTGATACATTAAACAAGAATCCTAGCTTTGCTTCAAAATCTAATTGGAAGTTTGACAGTAAATAGAAACACCATGAATTACACTCGCTATTCTGCAGGAGAGAGCTATACCTGCTACCGAGAATAAATGTGACGAAAATGGGAGGGACATTATGGTTGATGTGCATGCATGCGAAGGTAAATGTTTCTGGATAAGTTACGAATCTTGCGAAAAAAAAAATTATTTACGCAAGGGCTCGAAAGCGTTATACGGCCGTTGTCCGCAATATTTCCCGGTAAGGACGTGTTTTTGGGCTAGTTGGTTCTTCATCATCAAGTAAAAGACAGCGCCAGAATATGCGCAGGACCAAACGACGAGTAACGAGACAGACACGGGGCTTGACAATATTTCCCACTGTCTTGAGAAAAGTGTAAGTCACACCAAGTTTAAAGTTAGTGGAAATGGGTGGTATCTTTAGCGTAATGCATGGCAAAAGTTTAATGTTTCTCGATTATTCACGCATTTCGGAAACAGTTACTGAACCCTCGTTTTCTGTATTTAGACGTTATACGAAGTGTGCAGTGTTTGCCGGCTACCCAGCGTGGTAGCTTATGGCTATACGGGGGGGTAACCTGCTAAGTTCGAGGTAACGGATGAGATCCCGGCCGCGGAGGCCGCAGTTCGATGGGGGCCAAATGCAATAATGCTCGTGTACGTATATTTCGGTTCACGTTAACGAACCCCAGATGGTTAATATAATCCAGGAACTGCGACGTTCCTCGATCATAATCACATCGGGGTTTTGGCACGTAAAATCCCAGAACCTTTTTAGAGAATCTTGCCGGTTGTCCTTGGAGAACAGGCAGTTGCATCAGCGTAATATTTTGTGTAAATATAGACGGAACATTATGTTTGATGGTCGTGCAATGTTTAATGAGTACATTTGGCTTAATTACGACGACGCAGAGAAGTTGTACGCATGTTTTCTCGATGTCTTGACAGCACGATATGTGACACCGTGCTCAAATATTCCGCAAAATGAAGTTCATGTCATAAGTAATACGTGGGCATCCTTTTAAGGCATGTCGTTTATTTACAGGAAGTTGAAGTTCTTAATGCTATACAACTGGAAAGAAACAGCTTTGGTGAAGATTGGGTTGTGATTCCGCAAGGTCGAACAAGTCTACTGTGCTTTCGAAGCGTAGCTTTCTTTTCCTGATACACAAACACTACACAAAAGCAAGAACGAAAAATAATGTGGGATGCTCTGGGAGTGAAAAAAAAAAGTGAGAGACGGTTTGACTGCGCCAACTACGGAATATCGTGCGAAAGCACATTTTATTGGACCACATTGGTCATTTTCTTGCACCAAGTTAGGCATTGCTAGGCGGTTGTTTGACCGGTTGCTAATTAAATGCTTTGCAGGCAAGATGTTTTGTAATTGGCACGTTTCAACGCCATGAATTGTCTACTTTGTTTGCTGCAGTCGCAATCGCTTGGCCACATCTTCGCCGGTCGACTACCGCTGCATCTGTCGCGAAGCTCGTTGTTCGCGGCGCTTGGCGCGACGAATCTCATTCACACTAGTCGACACGACACCTATTTTGGTCTGCCGACTGTTGGCGACAGCAGTTTACAGGACGGAAAACGCTGTGGCCAACGGTTTAAAGAAAGGAAAAGGCTGTCGCCAACAGTCGGCAGACCAAAATCGGTGGCGTGTCGGCCTAGTGCGAATGAGCCTTTAGACATTTCCGACGACGATCCCGATTTACTTTCCATATTTATTTCACACATACGCATGGGGGCGTCGCTACGCAAAGGCGAGGCGTTAAAGGCAGGCGAGACTAAAAAAATTTGGACGCTTAAGCTTCGCCTTTAGGAGTGGAACTTGATAGCATTCAAATATACCTGAATGCTTGTCAGGCTTCCTGGAAACTGCAGCTTTCTTTTTTTTTTGCCAATTTCGCCTCTGCGCGCCGCTACCGCTTTACGCTGCCGAGGATGCGAGCGCCATTTGGAGGGGGTTTTCGCAAGTAACCTACCCGACCGTGCCGCTGTTGGTATGGTAAACGTCTAAAAGCTATGAACCAACTAGCCCGCCAGAACGTCCTACTGTTGGTATGGTAGAAATGCTGGAAAAAGGGTGTGTTGGAGTTTCCTCGTAACAGAATTATGTTTTCTCGTACATTCAAGTTACAATCCGACGCTATCATGTCTGTTGGTTGTAGCTAAGTCGTACTTTACGATTTTTTCTGACCGATTTTACTTTGAGAAATTAAATTTTTGTTAACTAACGCCTTGCGCCACGCGGAGGGCCTGTGCGGTCGGGGTGGTTCGGGATGACAGACGCCGATGTCTACACCGGCCAGACACCGACGCCGACGCCGGGATTTCTGCGACACGGGGCCCTTAACGCTGTCGCGTTAAGAGCGGCGGGGCACGCGTGCACGTTTTACAAGGAGCGCTGTAGATTTCCATGACGTCACGCTCGCTGCGTGTGGCCGTCGTCCGAGCAGAATGGAGGCGTAGCCGACGGTTTCGCGGGCTTAGAAGCCGACTGTACCGCGCGGGCACAGCCTCCTCGCGCGTGTCGTGCGAACGCGCGGGGCTGTATGAAGAGGCTTCACACAGACAGAGGCGAAATCCAGGTAGGTAGGCTAGTAGTGCTTTCGCACTAATAAACATTCATAAAATTCTTTGGCCGCAATGGTTATCTTCCTTCAGTAAGAACATACCGACAGCCTTGATCAATCCGCCCGAAAAAGCTGTGTGCCATTGTGAAAGAAGGGGCAAAGGAGCCTCAAATGCATTTCAATATGAATCGTACTTCACTCGGCTGTAGACCTCTCCTCACCATTCTTCCTTCGACAGGCATCGAGCATCGCCTGTGTCCTCGTGATATCGCTTCGTTCATACCTCACAGTTTGCAACCGAATAAACTGGTGTTTGCGCTTCGGCTTAGCTTGTGAACGGTGTAGTGATAAACATAAATATTGCATTACAATAATGTTACGACCTGCGCGGTGCATAAACATGAATATTGCATGCGATTACGTGTTGTAAATGGTGAAAATAAAGAGATTTGTGCGCACAGCGTTTAGTTGTACAGCATTTAGTTAGCACTGCGCACGACCTGTCCACTTATTCTTCTGTTGTCCGTGTTTTGGTAGCGCAGTATTCCCCTTTTACAGCATTTAGTTAACCACTTCACGAAAGTTTCGATTGACGTAGACTCCAATATATGTGTTGGCTCTGCATAATGTGTTAGCTAAATGGAAGTGAAGTTGTTCTTGTGGAGGTAGCGGGGTCTTCTAAGCGTGTGTGTGTTAGAGAGATACAAAGACAGAAAGAACTTAATTTATGAACGACTCTTCATCTGAATAATTGCTGCAGCAGTCCTGCTGGGGCCTCGAGAGCTTGATGATGTCGCACTAAATAACGGCAGAGCCGGATGATTTACCGGTGTATGCTTATTTATCCCCACATAATAACCAGATAGTTCAATTTCCTTGATGAACTGCCGACTCTATTTCTGATCATAATTGCGATACATCACTCCGTTGCGAACAAGGCAGCAGATATTTTTCTCCCCTGCTATCGTTAAATGTATTGCCTACTCCATGTCACGAACCCTGTGCTCGTTTGTTTGCTAATCTACACCGAGCTTCTCACTCGTACAACTTTTCCTGTGCGCCGTTTGGTCATGTTTTTTTAAGTGATTGCCAGTAGCGACTCTTGTCACGAGAACGCCAAAAAAGTAAAAAAAAAAAAAGACATGGGGCATCTAAAACGCAATAAAAGGAGCGGGCTAATTAGGGACACGACTCTAAATGGTTTCCACCGTGCCAACTTTCTGGCATGAGGCGTCAAGCAGAGTTTAACTGTCTAACGAATGGCCCTAATTTGGAGCACAGCTTGCAGCGCCATATTCGTGCACGTTGAAGGCAGTCACGCTCATGCTTGAGCTAGCTTGCGCATTTGAGATCATGTGATGTCGTAGCAAAATGTGCATGCTGCGGAGCAAACGATACGTATAGCTGGCGAAACCGACTTCCATTACTTTTTATGTGATAAATTTGTGGCCCTGAAATTTTTACGCTGTAAAAAAAAAAAGAAAAAGAATGGAAAAACAAGATTAATACACCGAGAGACTGCGGGAGCAGTAGATGAGTTTTATTTCTAGTACTGAAAGTAACTGGACAATGTTTCTATTTTTACTTCTATTTTATTTTTATTCGCCCAAGAGTGTGTTGAATCTAACCTAACCTAGCTGTCAACTATCACTGGCGGAATATCGCTAGTGCACCGAATTGCTTAAGCAGAACACTAAAAAAACTTTTTAGCTAGTTAGTTTCTTGCTATACTAAGGGACAACTTGTCTTGGCAGTGAATCGAAGGCTAGAGAGGGCGGAGCTTCTGCACAATCGTGTTACTCCGCCAAGTAGTGCGGCAGCTAGCAGCTGCTTCCGGTGCCAGTTTCGGGTTTCTTTACACGCTGTGTACCCTCATTGCCCGTATTCACAACCTCCGTTATAGTCCTGAATGGTTAATAAAATATGTCGAAATATTCATTTTACCGTTGAAAATGCCACATCTAGATCTCATGTGTTTGTGAGAGCTACGTTCTCCCCAAATGTTTTTTATGAGCTCGCTTTCCGTCAGCCTGCATCCTGTTTACTATAGAGAACAGGTGCCCGGAAAGCGTTGTGGGATCCGAGAAATAAAACATAAACAAATGTATGGAATTCATTTTCAAAGAGCACAATAGTTATAGTATATGATGTACGGCTTCTCATAGCACTGTTAACATAATAATAAACCAAGTAGAATTTACTTGAGCAAGGTAAATGTGAAAATTATTAATGAAATTAGTGAACTCTTTCTGGGCGTGTAAGGAGACGGCGCTTCGGTACCATAGCTTCTCTGCACTGCCATTAAAACTTGTACCCGAGTGTAGCGTGCAAAAACAAGGTGGGGTGATGAAGTTAGGAAATTTGCAGGCACAAGTTTGAATCAGCTAGCGCAAGACATGGGTAATGGGAGAACGCAGGGAGAGGCCTTCGTCCTGCAGTGGACATAGATATAGGCTGCTGCTGCTGCTGCTGATGATGATGATGGAGTGCTCCACTGAGAAGGCGCAAACTACTGCTGATATTCTCGGAAGCTGACGAAGCGCGGGCGAGGGAAGCGGTTCGCTGCGATGAGCAGCCGCACGTTTTCCTGCCATCATATTTACGGAATGAGTGCCCTCGCAGATAACCTAGACAGATGCGTTTCCTCCCGTTCCTCTCTTTTCCTCCCAACAGTTTTGGCGCCTCTGCACACGCCACCGCTTGACGCAAGCAGCAACGTGCGAATGCGGAAACGCGTGTCGAGTGATCGACTGACGCTCAGCGTTGAGTTCTCCTTCCCATCCGCCTCCCTAGCACTCCTCTGCTTAGTTAGCACCTCTCTACTTAGTTAGCAAGTCACTCAACCCAGTTCTTTCCACACACAGAATCCCGCGCGAGCCATCACATGCACTTTTTCTCGCCTCGCTTTCTCAGCTAGCAGCTATCAGAGATGCGAACAAGTTACAGCAGTCGCTGAAGTTCCTTTTACCCGCTTGGTGGGCGCTAATTACAGCGGTCTTGCAAAGTGCGCATTTAGCGGCGAACGTGCGCACGAGGCAGCGGAACAGCGATTTTGATGGAACAGCGGTGCCTTGATGCAAAATTTGAAGCCCCATTTGAAATTTGGCGGCCTTCCTCTTGCTGCGAGCAGATTCATTCCCTCGTCTGCATACTATTTTTTTCTTCTTTTTTTTTCTGAAGGCGAGTTGATTGACTGCATGGAATGATCGAACAGGCCAGACTGCCCACACACGTTCATTCGTCTTTGGCGCTGTCCGCTGCTTCATGTTGCTTTATTGGGAGCCAAAGAAAGACAGAGAGAGAGAGAATCTGCCTTCGGTACACATCGTTGTTCGGGGCAAAGCATTGAGCAAAACAGGCAGCCTCGCTGTGGCAAGAAGAGGAGTTTGGCCTCGGTGGAGATGAAACGCCGAGAGATGGAAATGACAGTACTTCGTATATGTGTGCTCACGTGCACATATGCTCGTCGAACCTGTCTGGGCGAAAGAGGCGTACCCTGACGGCTAACAAGGGACTGCTCTTAGCGGATCATCGACTTTTCCTCCTGGCATTAAGATTGTGCCAACAGCCTGGGCGTGTTAGGCCTGAATCTCTCTTCCTTTGATTCCTTTTTCTTTTTATTCCTTGCAGTTTGGATACTTGGCTTATTTTAGTTCTGAACGCAGCCACACGCGCAAACGCACACTAAAACAGAAGTAAATCAAAATAAGAATAAATACAAATGTACATCAAGTAAATGAGTTTTTTCTTCTTTCTTCATGCTAAGAGTTTTTCAAACCCTGTTGAATTTTATTTTATTTTATTCACCCCATGCTCTGTATGCTAGTTTTTTTTTCCGCACTGCAGGCTTGCCTGGTTGCATGTGTCTGCTTTGCCGGGATAACTGGTGACAGGGTGGCGCAACTTGCTCGGCAAGTTGGTGCTTCGAAATCGTGAAAGACTCGGTGAGAATACACGCGCACAGGCACAGAAACCGAAGAGAAACCAAGCCGCCGTGGTGTTGCGCAGAGGCTATGGTGTTGGGCTGCTAAGCACCAGGTCGCGGGATCAAATCCCGGCCACGGCGGCCGCATTTCGATGGGGGCGAAGCGCGAACACACCCGTGTACTTAGATTTAGGTGCACGTTAAAGAACCCCAGGTGGCACAAATTATTCAAGCGTCCCCCACTACGGCGTGCCTCATAATCAGATCGTGGTTTTGACACGCAAAGCCCCATAATTCTTAAAGGCAAACCGGAACACGTGCTTGTTTCCGTTTGTCGCTGTTATGTGCGAGTGTGCTTTTGCTCGCATTCTTATCGGAACACGCATCACTGTTTCCACGTGGCTTACCGTTTACTACTGCCTCCTTATACCCTATCCCTAAATAAGTTTTCGCATTCTTCCTGCGGCCCCTAACGCGGGCTGTGTTATCGACTTTACCGGAAGATTGCGCGCATGAATACGCGAAGCAGGGATAACTCCGGCCGCCAACGCCCACTCATAGACACACACAAGCCTCGACGCAGTCTCTTATCAAGCACAACACCAGCATTCGCTTTCATCGAAATTTGGGACTCATTACATGTACTTCCAAATTCGTTTCTTTCACTACCCAGAGGGGGAGCACCTATCGAGAACTTCTGCAAATGTCTGGCAGGCCAGCGCTGTGCGACTTTTCAAACTTGCAGCCTTTGCCAGCAAGAACAGGAATCCTTCCCGCGGTCTCGCACTGTCAGGTATAGTAAAAGACAATTCACGCGCGCACGCACTGATTTAGTCCGTAATTCTTTGGAACGGACAGCGATACATTTTTTTTTTCATTTACGCGCATATTATGTTTTTTTTTCTTCTTTACCATTCTACTTCATTTTCTTTATGGTACTTTTCCCAAGAAATATCTTGGTCCCTTTTTGTTTATGATTCGTCCTGTGCCTAGTGCGGGCATCAACAGGCGTATTCGGCAGGACCACTGGGTAGAACCCTGGGTCAGTCTCCCATCGTTTCCGTTCTCTTTTTTCCAATATTTTAATTTCCCGAAGACAGCGCTCTGTCGTTATTGCTTGAGTTTTATCTCTCATTTTCCTCTGTATAGTTAATATTCAATCTTAGCTTGTGTTTCTGCAAAATAGAAGAGAAGGATTCGTGCCGTGCACATCTCCGTCCCGACCATGCACCGTGGCCGCAGCTGCGGTGGAGCCCGGATCGCAGAGTGTAAAAACGCGTGCTTTATATATTGATTTGGCAGCCAATGGGACATTTATTTTTCATCGATATTGTGCTGCCATAAGAAGATTCGACAACCTTTTGCCTCTTTTGCTTGGTTTGGTTGCAGTTATAAGTGATTTCAAAGCGTGAACGTTGGAAGGGTTACCTTGCTGAATAATTATTTATGATATGACGCTACCTAACATGGTCGTGCCTATAATGCAGAAAGGGCCCGCTTTTGAGTTTCCAGATGCTGTTTCTTTCTTTTGAAAGTAGCGAATGCGAGCAAAAGTGAAAGATCGTCCAAAGAAGTGGTAGTAGTTAACGTTCGGTCAGAGAGTCACTGCGCACAGCTGCCGCTGCTGTGAGTCGGAAGTGTTTTGAACAGATGATTCCTATGCACGACAGTGGCTCCATTACTAGGAATGAGATAAGCTATGGTGGAATGCTAAGATTTAATTTAAAGCACCTACTTTAAGCGCCGCTGTCACGGCGTCCAAGATATTGTGCTAGTACTGCATTTACTGGTGTAATGAACACGCTCGCCTAATGAACGCACCCCCAACTTCAGTCGTCAAAATGTGGATTTTTTTCTCCCGCATAATAAACGCACCCTGAATTTGCTGCCGTGAATTAAGCAGGCCTCGGAAACTCCGCTGGTTTTTTGTCCACGCGAATTGCAGCGCCATCCATGAGATGGATGCGAAACCAAAATCGCTTTTCCTTTTTTTTTTCTTGTCAACCCTCTCTCAGCTTTGTCGTTTCTCTCTCGCCGTCAACTATCGGCGGCGCGGCTGGTGCGGCCCGCGCTCGTCGTCGGCCGTGCTGATAATGGCCAAAACAGAGAGAGAGAAGAACTTTATTTATTTCCGGCAGATTGCTGGGCTGGGTTCCCACCTAGGAGCCAGCGGAGAGACCGTGTCTCCCGGCAGCTTCCTCGGCCTGCTGGATAGCCCACAGTTGCTGGTCCAGGCCTGAACTGAGCAGCGCAGTCCCCCAACGCGCCCGAAGGCCCTCATTGGAGGCCGCGACCCCAGTATTGCTGATTAATGCTGGACATGCCCATAGGATGTGATCTAGTGTGGCTCTGGTGTTACAATACTGGCATAGATTGGTTGTATATAATTCGGGGTATATATGGTTCATGATGACAGGGTTCGTGTATGTTCGTGTTTGTAGCTGCCGCCATTGAACGGACTGGGCCCTATTGAGCTTGGGGTGAGGTGGTGGATACTCAAGCCTTTGCATTCGATAATGTTGAGTAATGTCACAGAATTTAGTGAGCCGATCGTCCCATTCCCACACCACCGCGGAGGTGTCCGTTCGAGTGGCTGCTTCTTCGAACCCGGCTCGGAACGTGAGACCTCGAACCACGTTGTGCGCCACCTCGTTTGGACTGAACTCCGGCTGATCAAGAGGTGTGTGGGCTGGGATCCAGAGAATTTGTACGCATTTGTCTGCCTCATAAGTTTTGCCTGTATTAAGGATCCGCAATGCCTCAGGGGAGATTCTGCCGTTGGCGTAGTTTCGCACGGCCGTTTGAGAGTCGCTGATGATGTACGAGGCATTGGTGTGAGCTATCGCCAGCGCGATAGCCACTTCCTCCGCCGTTTCTACGTGTCTTGTGGCGATTGATGCGCTTGCTTTGCATTGATGTGTGTGGTCTACGACCGCAGCTACGAAGCGGTGACGGTCCCGATAGCGTGCTGCATCGACAAAGACCGCTTCCTCGTTGTGACCAAAAATCTTAGTCATAGCTTTGGCTCTACTGACGCGTCTGCCCTCGTTGTGTTCGGGGTGCATGTTCTTGGGTATCGGTGGAACTGTGAGTTTAGTTCGGATATCGCGTGGTATGTCATGTTTGTCGCCGTGTTGGGTGTGGTAAGAGATGCCGAGATTCTCGAGTATCTGGCGGCCTGACTTAGTCCTGGCCAATCGCTCGTATTGTGATATTTGTTGCGCCTCGATAAGCTCCTCGAGGGTATTGTGTAATCCCAGTTTAAGAAGGAGGTCTGTGCTGGCGTGTTGCGGCAATCCTAGTGCTTGTTTATGTATTCGCCTAATGAGGCTGTTGAGTTTTGCTTTTTCTGCGACGAACCATCGGTGATAGGCTGCCGCATACGTGATCTGGCTGAGTACGAATGATTGGATGAGGCGGAGGATGCTAGACTCTTTCATGCCTTTGTGTTTATTGCTGATGCGTTTAATAAGGCGCATCGTGTTCGATACTTTTGCGTCAATGTTGCGAACTGTCTCGCCGTTTGTGCCCTTACTCTCGATTATCAGTCCTAACACCTTAATTTTATCCACGGTTGGTATGATGTGACCGTCGCTTGTCGTGAGTGTTATATCGGCGTGTGTCTGTGCTTGGTGATGTTTGGGTGGTCGGCCCTTGAGTGTAGGGCGATATAGCAGTAGCTCGGATTTCTCCGCCGAACAGGATAGTCCTGTCCCTTGCAGATACCGTTCTACTGTGTCAATAGCCTCCTGTAATATTTGTTCTATGGATCCATCACTGCCCTCGCATACCCAGAGGGTGATATCGTCGGCATAAAGAGTATGATGGAGTCCGGGGATTGTCTGAAGTTGTGACGGAAGGCCTAGGAGGGCGAGGTTGAACAGCATCGGAGATATCACGGAACCCTGCGGGGTGCCCACGCTTCCCATGGTTATCTCGGACGATGTGAGCGCTCCTACGGTGATGGTGGCTGTTCTGTCCGTTAGAAATGCTCTGATATAATTGTACGTGCGAAGGCCCAAGTTTAGGGTATTGATCTGATTTAGGATGGTGCTGTGTGTGACGTTATCAAAGGCCTTCTTAAGATCTAGGCCGAGAATGGCCTTAGTGGAGTGGCCTGTGCAGTCTATGATGTGGTGTTTCAGCTGCAGCATGGTATCCTGGGTCGAGAGATGCCTACGGAAGCCGATCATGGTGTATGGAAATAGGTCATTGTCCTCTAGGTAATTTGTTAGTCTATCCAGGAACATGTGCTCCATCAATTTGCCCATGCACGACGTTAAGGAGATGGGCCTAAGATTGTTAGTATTTGTGGTTTGCCCGGTTTAGGAATGAGGATCACCTGGGCCTTTTTCCACTGCGGGGGCAAGCTGCCGGTGGTCCAGCATTGGTTAATGTATTCTGTGAGTTGCGTGATTGACTCGTCGTCAAGATTACGTAGTGTCCTGTAGGTAATGGTGTCGGGACCTGGGGCAGATTTGGAGTTAAGTTTGTGCAGGGCGGCGCGGATATCCGCCTCGGTGAATTCCTCGTCTAGGGTGGTGTTGGACTGGCCTGCGTAGTCTGGGTGCTGCTGAGGAGGAACCTGAGAGATGTATTTGAGCTCTACCTCCCTAAGGAATTCCTCCTCTGTGCCCTTGTACGCGTGTATGAGTTTGTTGATTGTTTGTCGGTGGGCAGATTTGTTGTCTTCTGGGTCGAGTAGGAATCTGAGAAAACGCCACGTTTTACCTAAACTTAATTGCCCGTCCATTGCATTGCAGGTTTCGTCCCAATGTTGTCGGCATAGCTGTGTTGCATACATCTCTATCTCCTTATTGAGGAGCGCTATGCGTTTCCTGAGGTTTCTGTTGTGTTTCTGTGTCTCCCATCTCTTTTTGAGCGATTGTTTTGCCTCCCACATGTGGAGGAGCCGGCTATCGATCTCTTCGAGTTGTGCCTCAGGAGGTACAATGTGTGTGGCGTTGTTAACATCCTGTTTAAGAGTGTCAGTCCAGTGTTCTATGTCGTCGATGGGTTGGACCTGGTTCTCGCGTGATTTGCGGAATTCAGTCCAATCCACTAGCTTGAGCTGTTTTCCCGTGGGTTTACGTGGGCCGCCCTGAACGTGTATCGCGATGATGTAGTGGTCGCTTCCTAGGTCCTCTAATGTGTTCTGCCAGGTGGCTGCGGATGTGTTTCTAGTGAACGTTAAATCGGGTGTTGAGTCTTTACTGGAGCTAGTGCCCGCGCGGGTGGGTGTGCTAGGATTGGTGATGAGAGTTAAGCCCTCCTGCTGCGAGTCGAACCACAGGTCTCTGCCTTTGGGAAACACGTAAGAGTATCCCCAGGCAGTATATGGTGCGTTGAAGTCTCCTCCGATTATGATGGGATTTCTGTCGGCGATGTTGAGGGCGCGTTTAAAGAGCGTGAGAAATCTCTGCTTCTTGTGTTTGGGGCTGCTGTATATGTTGAGTATGAAGAGACTTTCGTGTGTCTTGCGTTGCGGCCAAAACAGCAGCAATTTTTTTTCTGGCATATGCGGTCAGTTTTGCCGGTTTCGCCTTCCGCGCTAGCAGTGTGTTCCATGTGGTACCCTACAGTTGCACGTTTGTTGGCTCTTTTCCGCAATGTCTCGCAGCTGTCCCTTTTCGTGTGTGGTTCGATGGTGTACGAATACATCAAGACGAAGTGAGCCATGCGACGTGCAATTCTACCGCATCCCTAAAGACAACAGGTGAGCACTGTGCAGTTTACTTCCCAGTTTTTTTTTTTTTTTGTGATAGTAATTGTGCGCAGTCGTACATGGCTGTCCGGTGGTGAGGCAGCAGCTAGCTGATCTTAAAACACCACAACGATGCAGTAAATCGTTATGTCAACAAGCAGCGAACATAAAGCTCCTTATAAATATAGTACCACCTGTTCGTATCGCAAGGAACACGTGTGTAGGTGTGCGCTTTGCACTTATTTCTAGCTAATTGGTCACCATCATTTAAAAATGCGTTTCTGAGAAGTAATATAGGCTGACATATCACAACTAGTACTCTGCCGTGACACGAAACGAGTTCAGTTTTGTATGTTCCAACTGCGTTGTTATAATTTATGATCGTCACTGTTTTTCAGGATGGAAGCGTTTTTAACCTACGCTGGAAGGATGGACCTGATGAGTTTGCCCAGAGACAAGGTCAACAACCGCAGAATATGCTCGGCGCACTTCACGGACGTGGATTTTACGGACCGAGCTTAAAGCAGGCCGTGAGAAGCTGTTCTGCGCATTGGCCATTAGAGCAATTACAATAAATGTTTTTTTTTTACCTATGCATACATGAAACACCATCCGCGTTTTGTTGCATTCTATAGTGTGTTGCACCCGCCGTGGTTGCTCAGTGGCTATGGTGTTGGGCTGCTGAGCACGAGGTCGTGGGATCGAATCCCGGCCACGGCGGCCGCATTTAGATGGGGGCGAAATGCGAAAACACCCGTGTACTTAGATTTGGGTGCACGTTAAAGAACCCCAGGTGGTCCAAATTTCCGGAGTCCCCCACTACGGCATGCCTCATAATCAGAACTGGTTTTGGCACGTAAAACCCCATAATTTAATTTTTTATAGTGTGTTGCACCAACTGCTCGAATGCTGGTTTTCGCAAACGAACACAATAAAGTCAGTCCAAAGAAATGTTGTGTTGTAGGAGGAATTATTTTTAATACAGTTTGGGCACATGCTTGCTTGATTGTAATAATGACTCCATATGTTATACGCATAAATGGACAAGTAATTGCTTACGAAACAAAACACCGTTTCCTTGGAGTCATCATCGATCGTGATTTGTCTTGGACGCCACATATTTCATATATGAAAAAGAGGTTGACTGCAAGAGCACATGTAATTAAATTTGTCGGCGGAAAGTCTTGGGGTGCATCTGTGCAATCGATGCTACAGCTGTACCATGCATTATTTGTGGGCTTCCTAAGATACAGCCTGTCCGTGCTGGGAAGCACCAGTAAAACGAACCTTCAAACACTCCACAGTATGCAAGCCCAAGTTCTACGGACGTGCATCGGCCTCCCTAAGTGTGCATCCCCAGCGGCCACAATCGCCATAGCACGTGACCACCCTGTATCAACGTACTTTGCAGTCGACGCTCTAAGAGTGCACATTCGACATGTCGCAAGGACGCCCTTTCACCATCTTACTTGCCTGCCAACGACTAGGCCGCATACGAGTTTTAGCCGTCTCCTGACTATACACGGAGCATCGTTACCTTCGAATTACGTCCCTGCGGCATGGTCTTCGTTACCACTGTGGTCTCTGCATTCACCTCGAATATGCCTCACCATTCCAGGCGTGAATAAGAAGGCACAAATGCCGTCAGCAGCATTGAAGCAGGCAGCATTATTGCTACTACATGAGGTCCACAGTGACCGCTTACATGTTTACACACATGGGTCGGTCATGCACTCCAGTTCAGCAGCTGCAGTATTTGTCCCAGCAAAATCTACGGTAATAAAATTCCGGACATCGCACTTGACATCGACGACGGCTGTCGAACTTACAGCTCTCTGTGCAGCAATGAAATTTATCCAACAGGAACCGCCCCAGAAATGGTCTATCTTCTGCGATTCCAAGGCCGCCCTCCAGAGTCTGCTCTCTGCACTACGCCGTGGACCCCACGAACGACTTGTCGCGGACACACGCGAAATTTACCATCAGGCAGTTGACAAAGGACATGACATTTTCTTTCAATGGCTGCCAAGTCACTGTGGTATCTTTGGAAACGAGCAAGCGGACGCAGCCGCTCGATCCTCACATACCAGTACCGATTGCGTCGCTATCCCTATGTCCAGAACAGACGCAGCAAGAAAGCTCCGTGCGCTTGCTCGCGAGCTTACGTTAGCCCACTGGAATTCAACGGACTTTAAAAACCAGCGCCTCTGTTCCCTGGATCCTAATCTGAAGTTCCGCCTTCCACATGGCTTACCACGACGGGAGGTAACTCTCATTTGTCGCCTAAGACTTGGAGTAGCATTCACCAACGCGTACGCCTACCTGATGGGAATGGCCACAAGTCCAGATTGTGAAACTTCCGGGTGCAAAGAGACGATAGCACATCTTCTGTGTGATTGTCGTCGTTTTAGTGCACAAAGGAAAGTCCTCAGAACCACGCTCGACAAGATAGACAGCCGTCCCCTTACGGAAGCCAGAATTCTTGGTCCCTGGTCCCAGCCGACGTCGGAACGAACTGCTTTAAAAGCACTAGTACGCTTTTTGAAAGAAACAGGACTTCATGAAAAACTATAGAATTGTGCGGACAGATGTGTTTTTTTTCTTTTTTGTTTTTGTTTTCTTTTTAATCTTCTCTTGTTTTCTAATCTTTTCTGCCCTTACCCCATCCCCCCGTGCAGAGTAGCCAACCGGACACTTAACCTGGTTAACCTCTCTGCCTTTCACCTCTTATTTTCCTTCCTTCCTTCCTTCCTTCCTTCCTTCCTTCCATGAACGCGACTGCGTGTATGAAAACGCAAAAAGAATCCACTGCGCACAAGCGGAGAGCGCGCCTCGGTCCGGCGGTGCGTCTGATAACGCCCGCGACAAAAAAAAAAAAAAAAAAAAAAAAAGAAAGCGCGCCGCGGAGAGCTAAAGAAATAATTAAAAGAAAGAGCATTGAGCGAGGCATGAGGGGAGGGGAGGGTGAGGCGAGGCATGGGAGAGGGATAGGAAAGTCAAGGGGGAAAGGAGAAACGAGCGGAACAACCTTATCATAAAAAAGGAAGAAAAAAGATCTGTAGCGAAAGGGGGATGGTTAAAAAAAAATGTGGTTGATCCCTCTTATATAGGAATCGGTATAGAACACGAAAGTGAAACGTGTCTTCACAGAAGTAGTGTAATGTTTATTGCACATTGATATATAATGTCTATTGGTGTTTTGTGGCTAAAGCGCCCTTAGGCGTTGATGCACCCACGCTGACGCCTGGTGGCACGTCTCCTCCATCACGACTACCAACGTCGATGACCATGAGCAACCGTCGTGCATATGGAAGCTGCACTACGCTGCACACGCTAGCACAACGCGAAAGACGAAGCACGTAACTGACACACTAATATTAATTAATTAATTATTAAATTAGGGTTTTACGTGCCAAAACCAGTTCTGATTATGAGGCACGCCGTAGTGGGGGACTCCGGAGATTTGGACCACCTGGGGTTCTTTAACGTGCACCTAAATCTAAGTACACGGGTGTTTTCGCATTTCGCCCCCATCGAAATGCGGCCGCCGCGGCCGGGATTCGATCCCGCGACCTCGTGTTCAGCAGCCCAACACCATAGCCGACACACTAATACAACGCGCAAGACAAAGCACGTAACTGAATCGTCACCGAGTCAAATCAGCGCGTACAGCGCGTCGTAATTGCAGCCTCCGCGATCAACTTCAGAAACATTTTCAGAGCTAATTGCGGAGGCCACGCTCCGCTGTGCTGAGTACGGTGAACGCCGCCTAGGTGGCGTTGGTAGTGCTTCTTGATGCCAGCGTCCCTTCGAATGCTGGCATCGAGGCGTCGTAGTGCTGAGACCACCGAAGCGTTCACTGTCGGTGCGCGTTAGTGTCATAATGCAGTACTTCTCTTTTCTGCTCGTAGGCGGCGGCACCGCCCCGAGCAAGAGCGCGGGTACACGGAGGAGTGTTAGATATATAAGGCGCGTCTGTGTAGCTCTCTGCAAATGCGTTTGTGGCGCAATGGGTTAAACGCTCGGCGATCTATCGTCGCGGACCGAGAGGTCGTGGGTTCGATTTCCAAATTTTGCATGTTTCTTTCTTTGTATTATGTTCGTGTATGTTCGTGTGACGTATTTCCGTGACGGAAATACGTCAGTGAAGTCTTGGTGGACCCCGGCATAAAACACGTTCGTGTTAAAAGTCGCGCCGCTTTTCTTTTTTTTTTTCGCCACCATAGTACCGTCAGCCATCCACTAGGGCCTAACTGCAGTGCGCCTTGGCGCTAGCGTCGACTGAGCGTCTGCTATACGAGAACCAATGGGAGGTATAGGAAGATTCACCCCCCTGCGTGAAGTAGGAGGGACACAGTACGATGCGGCGTCCTGTATGGCGTCCGGCGGGTACGATTATACCGGACGCCGAATCGTTCCGTATGTCTCCTACTTTTATTGCGATAGCAATCATATGGACACTCCAGGCGCATTTTTGCCGTCGGCGCCGACGATCGCCACTTTATTCCGCTTTATTCCCTTTATTCCCTTTATTCCGCTTTCTTCCCTCGAACGCGGCAGCGTTCGAGGGAAGAAAGCGGGGAGGAAATGCATCGTATGCGCCGACCACGGACACTCGCGTTTCGATAGCGAGTGTCCGTGGTCATCGAGTGTGACTGGTTCATGTTTGCCTGTGCGCGCCGACACCATGCCGTTTAAATTACTTCGCAAGTTTATAAGGCCGATAAAATTACTTTCCTTACTTCGTATAGCTGTCTATATACGCATTTGCTACCGCAATCGATGGTTCGCCTTTTGGGCGAAACTGCGACTTCTTTAGAGGTGGCCGCGGAAAACAAAATCGCTGAAAAGATTACCCCGCATAATAAACGCACTCCCAACTTTGCGCATATTTTTCGGGAAGAAAAGTGCGTCCATTATGCGAGTAAATACGGTAATGCATGCGTAACTAGGTGTGCGCAACGTCATTTGCTGCTTGTACCAAGCACGTCAAACGTGTTGCGAATGAAGGCCTGTCATCACATTAATCATCCTCTAAGCAAAGCTCCCCCGTGCGATCACTTCTAAAACGCTCTGCTAACTTGGATAATAATCTCTCAACATGAAAACGAAATCGGCATAATAATGGGCTTAAGTAAGTTTCTTCGCTAAGCCTTCCAGAATTCTTGCGGTAATAAAGACAGCGCATTCCATTGGGCAACAGTCGCACTCCGTTTTACACGGGTGCAACTTGCGGCTAGTAACACCCTTACATGTTGCCGCAACTTTGCCGTCTTTCCACCGCGACGAAAGCAGGCAAGAACGTTGCGAGATAGACACACTAACAGAAGAAGAGAAATATTCAATAAAGTGCTGGGGCGCCGGTTATATGCGTTCTTGAGCAACACCGGGTAACGAACCAAGACCGGAGCAGCAGGAAAAGACAGCAGGAGAAAATAAGTGCGCGAAAACAGTCGGACGCATTGAACGGTAATGATTGATAATGAAGAACAACGCCAGCGCAATGTGCCGTTGATTTCGCTCACAGTGCAACAATTTTTTTTTTCTAGGCCGCTCGTTCGTTGACAGTCAAGCCTCCGGAGGATCGAAAATTGACCTTGACAAGGACTTCTGGAAAGTTTCTCTACTGCAGACCTCCGCAAAGCGTCATTTGCAATGGAGGCCCGCTTCGGAATAGAAGGCATTGCCTCTTTTCATGCGCCCGTCGTCTGCCTAGCAATCCAAACTATGCCAACATACTTCTTTTTTTTCGAACGCAACTTTGTTATTTAGGCGCAAACAGATCAACTGCTTCCGAGAAGAGGCTTTGCTAGACTTTGCAAGTGAGAGAGAGAGAGAGAGAGAGAGATACTATCCTTAGTCGCCTCTGCTCTGGATAAGATTATATACAGACTAAAGTGGCTCAAGAAGATAGGGTGAGTCCTAATCCATATGTTTATCGCAGTGGGAGAGAAGGCATCCGTGCATCCGTGTATAGCAGGACAACGAATGTAGCCGCTACGCACTCAGGATTTCTGTCCCCATTTCACTTTATTTTTTTTTCTTCGCTTCAACAGCATTTTTGTAAAACTGTCCTAGGAGACAAGGCGAAAGGCTTGAAGATTGCCTGGCTTAGCCAAGACACTGTGACAACAGCAGCAGCTTCTCAACACAATACAGTAGGTAGCAAAACGTACAAACGACAGCTATATATGAAATAAAGTACACAAATGATATATTTAATGACATTTGTAGATTTATTATATCTAAAATAATAACACGAAGCGAAGACTATTTTACTCAGACAGTAAGAATAAGCACTGATGATGATGAAATAAACTTTAATTTTCGAGACGGTGTTCCCGAGCGTTTGAGCTGTGGATCACTCTAGGTGGGAGGGTCCCTCATTCCAGGAATCCTCTGGCCGCGATAGCATCCCGGGCTCTGGCGACAAGACGTCGTTGTTCATCCAGGGCCGGGGTGGAGATCTTGGCCTCCCACGTCTCGGCGAGGAGGTTCACGTCTTCGGACGTTATATGTTTGGTAACGGCATCTTCGGGGCGCCACGGGCACTCGAGTATCAAATGAGCCAGAGTGTCTGGCACGGCGCAGATCGGGCAGTTGTAGGTGTGTGTAGTGTCGGGTGGATGTGATGCATGAGGATCCCATGGGTGTACGTATTGCTCTGCAGTCTTCGGAATGCGGTACTTTCCTCTTTCGTCAGTTTTGGATGAGGTGGCGGGTACACCCTGCGTCCCAGTCGGTAGTGTTGGAGGATGGCGTTATACGTGGGGGTTATTGTCTCCGCTTCCGCTGCGTCACCAGGTGGTCGGGGGTCTCGCGAGGCGGCGAGAGAGGCCCGGTTGACGTGATCGCGGGCCGCGGCGTGTGCCGCTTCGTTTCCCTCGAGCCCCTCGTGCCCTGGTACCCACGTGACGCAGGTGTAAGGGAGCGGAATGCTTCTTTTCTGCAGAATTTTGACTGCTTCCACCGATATTCGGCCTCTCGTGTAATTGCGTACTGCGGATTGGGAGTCCGTGAAGACTGCGACCGCGTTCGTGCTCGTGGTGGTGGCGAGGGCGATCGCCGCTTCTTCCGCTGTCTCCGAGTTCCGCACCCTGACTGTGGCGGATGCCAGTTCTTTGCCTCTCGAGTCAACCACACTCAGGGCGTAAGCGGTTCTTCCCGGGTATTTGGACGCATCTACGTAGCGAGCATCTGGATCGTGTTTGTGGCGTCTTCGGATGGCGTCGACTCGAGCGAGCCGGCGTCCCCGATGATGCTCGGGATGCATGTTGCGCGGTAGTTTGTCGATGCTCAAGGATTCTATTAAGCATGGCGGTATCTTGACCTTGCGGTCCGCGTCGGAGATGTAGCGTTCTCCGTAGCCGAGGCGCGCAAGGACCGATCTGTCCGTCGGAGTGAGCTTCAGCCTCTCGAGTTGGTTGATTTTCTGGGCTTCCACCAGCTCTTGCCAGGTGTTATGAGCACCCATTTTGAGAAGTCGGGTGGTAGATGCCACGGGTGGTAGACCCATGGCGAGCTTCGTAGCTTTGCGGATGATGACATTGAGCTTGTCGACTTCGCAATTCTTGAGAGCCAGGTACGGGGTTGCGTACGTTATTCTGCTGGTCAGTAGAGCTTGAACGACTCTCAGGGTGTCTTGCTCCTTGAGGCCACTGCGTCGATTGGCTACTCTCCTTACGAGGTGTGTGAGTTGGGAGATTTTTCGTTGGAGCCGTGGGAGCGTGGCGACTCCTGATCCATCTCGGTGCAGGTGCAAACCTAGTACTCGAAGCGAGGCGACCTTCGGTATTTGGATCCCGTTGAGCTTCGCAGGTGGGAGGTCTACCCCTCGTGCGTGCCTTGAGTACGAGTAGCTCCGATTTCTCAGGTGCGCAGTGGAGGCCGCAGCTATCAAGGTAATGCTCGATAACATCAACCGCTTCTTGAAGGCAACGTTCTTGCTCTCCGGTGCTCGTTCCTCGCGTCCAGAGCGTGATGTTGTCCGCGTAGAAGGCGTGACGCAGGCCTGGGATGTTTTCGAGAAGACGGGGGAGCTTGAGGAGTGCCACGTTGAATAGGAGGGGCGACACGACGGAGCCTTGCGGCGTTCATCTGTTCAGCAGCTTGAATTCCTTACTGCGTAAGTTGGATATCCCCACCGTGGCCGTCCGGCCGGTGAGGAAGTTACGGACATAGGCGTAGGTCTTTGAACCGCAGGCGGTCTCCTCGAGGATTTGTAGTATCGCTTTGTGGCTGACATTGTCAAATGCGCCCTTCACGTCGATGGCAAGGACGCACGACTTGGTATTCTTGCTGAGGTGGTCAATGAGTTCAACCTTTAGGAGAAGAAAGACGTCTTGCGTAGAAAGAAGCTGGTGGAAGCCGAACATGGTGTCTGGATAGTGCCCATTGTCTTCGAGGTGCGATGAGAGCCGGTCGTAGACCATATGCTCAAACAGCTTACCAACGCACGAAGTGAGCGAGATTGCTCTCAGGTTCTCGAGAGCTGTGAGCTTGTTGGGCTTTGGTATCATGAGCACTTCCGAGTGCTTCCACGCGGCCGGCAGCTCTCCTTTGTCCCAGCACTCGTTGTAATACCGGAGGAGAGCCGTCAAGGCCTGTTGGGGCAGCTGTCGTAGGTGCTTGTTCACTATCCTGTCCTTGCCTGGGCTCGTGTTTCTCGTGAGCTGGGAGATTGCTGCTTGGAGCTCTGCTGGTGTGAAGGGCCGGTCCAAGTCAGCGTTGGGTCTGCCTTCATATTCTTTTAGTGGCGGGGTTGTCTGAAAGGAGAAGACGTGGTCCAGGCGAATTACGACGATTTCTAATGCAGAATACACGTAACATTGTTAGAATTTTTAATAGATGAAAAAAACGATAAATTTTTTTCTAAAAATACATTTTCATATTACGAAAGAAAAGACTTTTTAAAGTTCTTTTCGCATTTAACTTTCCAGGTTTTTACCCCAGGAGCTCCAATTTCCCGTTCTGCCGTACCTTCTCTGGAGAGGATGACGTGGGAAGGCCTTATTTGGCGAAAGTATTCAGAGCATTTTGTGGGATTTCTCAATGTAGCGAGCACATAGCTAAGTGAACCATGCCGGTGGCCGATGAACAATATCAAGCTATGAAGGATACTATAATTACAAACGTTTGTTTCAGTGACCTCTAAGACATCCAACCAAGCACAATAATGAAGTCATTGTAGAAAATGAAAACACAGCGATAATAATTTAGTACTTACATGCAAGCCAATAAAGGTTTTCTCAAGTTAAGAAAACATAATACTATCACGGCCATGCGCAATATGAAATCTGAAAATATGAGAGATATAGTTACATATTACACTCACTTTTGTATTAAGTACAAAAACTATGCTGCAATTTTCTATCTTGCTATAGAACAGCAGTTTAATAAAACCACATGAACGGAGCTTTTCGACACGGCTTCTATTCAAAATTGCTGTAAACAATTTAAAAGTTAATACGCTCATACCGAGGCACCTACTGTTCTACCGGACTGAACACCGCTTTGAAGCACATTTCAAAGAGAAGAAAGGCTTGGACTTCGAAACAGACCCTAAAAAACGAGAACGGTTTGCACGTGGCTTGGTTTTGCTGTCGCTCCGAGTTTCCAATAACACGCCGTCTCGCTCGGTGGCTTTGTTCCCGTCGCTGATTTTCCTTTCTTTATATCACAGCGGAATCAAGACGCGGCAACACTAAGGGCAGCCGGTCATGAGTCTCAAGTGCTGGGAAATCCAAAACCGCCGAAGCAGCACTTTCCTTTGCCGCGCCATTCCTCTCTCAGCTCTGCTCTTCGCGGCTGTTTGTCAGTAAGTTTCAGCATCTAAGTTAGGAAAGACGTCGCTTTAGTGTGTATTTTCTCCCGACCTAAAATAAAGTAAGTACAGGCGAATCGAAATCAATATGTGACCAATCGGTAGTCTGGGTCATGTAGTCGGGGTCATACCCTAGTCGAGATGCCACCATGGTCTTTCCATCTTCGTCAATTCAACATTTTCATACCATTACCAATCCGTCCTTGTCATTACGTCATACCATTGTCGTCATACCATTGTCATTATGGCGTGATCGCCATTACATCGTTGCTATGTCATCGTCATTTCATGCTGTCGTTGTCTTCCTGCAGTCGTTGTCATTCAGTCGTGGTTATTCGGCGTCATTATTCCGTAGTTTTTCACTTTGCATCTGTATTATTTCGGCATAGATTGTGAGTGGTGCAGTGCATACACATAAAAAAATACATTACATTAAATTTCTGACCTTCGTTGCGGATAAGCATAAACATCGCATCAGATTACACGTTGCACAGGGTGAATTGTACGCATCACCGTTAGTTGTATAGTATTTAATCAAGCGTTCCACTCAAGCTTCGCTTCACATAGGTTCAACACGTGCGTTGGAAGTGCATAATATAATTTTTTTCTGGGCCCATATTACGTGGCTGCATCGCGAATTGAAACGGCAGTGGTGTTGAACCTACTCCTCACCTTCACCTTTCCGTTCTTATGTTGACTAAAACAGGCACCATGCTCGCATTCTATAACGTGCAAACGTTCTGTAATTTCAAGAAATCACTTAAAGGGCTCGTTGAACTTCCATGCAGATGTACGCGCTGAACCGCGAGATGTTCTCGGACCATGAAGGAATGCAGCTTCTGCTTTGAACTCCACAAAGTAACTTTTTAGAGAGAGCGAGCGAAATTCTTAAATGGGTGCTGGATATGTTTGCCTGGCCATAAGCTCAGCATTCTACTCTAGCTTTCGACTTTTTAAATGGACACAGGCTTTAGTCAAGCAGTGCAGGATTTGCTCACTAGTTTATTCTTATAGGACGTGTTATTATTTATTATTTTAAATTTTTTTTCTTACATGAATTAGTGTTTCGCAACTTTTCATATTGTTTTTTTTTCGGTTTACCAATTATTTTTACATTCCTTCTGCTTTAATTTCTTTTTTTCTTTCTTACATTTGGCTTATTTTTGTTGCACCTTTCACCATGAAATTAAATGGGATAGCACGTCAGACATTTAGCTAGGCTAACATCTCCAGCTCTCATTGTCTTTTTCTCTCTGACATTGGTCGATGCGGGGAATCGAGGTGTGGGAAACGGTGAGTCATTTACCAGTACGTCATTATCCAGGGGCAGTGGGGCATAGCTGAATCTGGCGACGAGCTTCGCTTACCCCCCATTTTCTCGACAGAGGAAGGGCTGGCGATTTTTTCGCTTTGGGTTCCACGTGTGACGTGAAGGGTAGTTCAAGGGCGCGTTACAGGTCCCCGAGCCCACAGAGGTATGTGCCATTGAGCTTGGACCCTTTCTGCACTATCACCAGGATCAGCCCACTTTTCAGCGTGACGCCACCACCGCCGACACTTGTGAGCCTATAAAGCTTCGCTTAAAAATAAGCGCTAGCAAACAGGTTAAGAACAAACAGCAAGGAAGTAGAGTTTTAACGACCAAAAACTCTAATGCCATCAACTACAGCAGACGTATAGCTTGAGTGACGTGCTCGAACGGCCTTGAAAAAATATTATCAGCCCTTCTCCTGCCGAGAAAATGGGGTAAGCGAAGCTTGTCGTGTGTGTACCTGACCTTCGCCACGGTAACGTAAAGTTCACGACATGTCACGGTAATTAAACATAAACGTTAATAAATGTATACATCGCGGGAAGGAAACGTAAATGCAACGGAAGGAAACGTTGCACGAGAGGGAAACAAAAGCAGAAGGAAAGGGAACGAAAAGTAGTAGGAAAGGGAAGGGAATGTAGTAGATCAAGCTCACACACGACAAGCTTTGTTTACCCCCATTTTCTTGACAGAAGAGCTGGTGTTTTTCTTTCTTCCTTTCCCCTCTCTATTTCTCTCTTTTTCTCTCTTTCTTTCTCTCTCTTTTTTCTCTTTCTTTGTCTTTTCTTCTTTCTCTCTTAGTTTCCTTCTCTCTTTCTTTATCTTTCACTCTCTCTTTTTTCTGTTTCTTTTTCGTCCTGGTATGTGAAATTGAGCGTGGACCTTTTCTGCACTATCACCAGATCGGCCAACTTTTCAGCGTGACACCACCACCACCACCAACGTCACCGCCGCCGAAACTTGTGCGCCTATAAAGCTTCGCTTAAAAATGTCGCAGTTTCACCCGAAAGGCGAATCATCAATTGTGATCGCAGAGAGAGAGAAAAAGGTAAGGGAAAGACAGGGAGGTTAACCAGACAATATCTCCGGTTGGCTACCCTGTACTGGGGGAGGGGTAAAGGGATTCGACAGGAGAGAGAGAAAAAAAAATAAGTATGAAAAAGAGGGAAAAGGAAAAAGAAAGTCACACACACACACAAAACAGAACTGTTTCTGTGGGCATAGTCACGCAGTCTGAGAAGGCGTTCTAGTGTTGCACAGTGTCAACGTCCCATCCTACGTCACACAGTGTAGAGTCACAATTTGTCACAGAGTCCGGTGTCATTAAATAACAATAATTGTGATAGCAAATTAGTAGAGAGCTATACGAAGTAAGGATAGTAGTTTTATCAGCTGTATAAACTTGGACATGCAGCAGCACCAGCAACGCGCAGAACTGTTGTCGACGCCGTCGGCGTTTTGCCCCGCGTTCGCACTGAACGCGCGTGGCCTTGGTGACTGTTGCCGGTGCCTCTGGGGGCGGCTCGGAGGTTTTCAACGACGGCAGCTTCGATGACGCCAACGGCGATAAATTGTCGCCGCACTCCGGACGCTGTATGTGCGAGTGAAAGGGCGCGAGGGACGCGCGCTTTCACGGGGAGCGAACGCACGCCGGAGAGCAAATGCGCGTTCTGCGCCGTGCTCCCTGAAGGGCTGCAGAATTAAGCGTCTTTCCTCCTTTACAATCACCATATACAGAGAGCAAACGCGATTGTTTCCGTCGCGTGAAAGGCCGTGGGGGGGACGGGAGGAAGAGAGGGAGAGAGGGGGGGAGGCGACGTTTAGCTGCGGCACCAAATGCGTATTTATCTAAAAATGTTGCGAGGTGAGAAGGTGGGCAAGATATCCGACGCAGCTCGACGAGTGTCCCATTCTGATCTCGTCGAAAACGTCCGAGCCGCCCCCAGAGGCATCGGCAACAGGCGCCACTCGATCACATGTGATAGTCGCGTATCTTTTATGCAAGACGGAAGATGCGATTGTTTCAGACAAACGCGTGCAAAGAAAGGCATGCGCAATGAATAGTGCATTGATATATATAATTTTCACGGTAACGTGGTATTTTAACTTGTATTTGACGTCCTTTACAAATAACGCCTGTATCGCTTTGTCCAGCACTTCGATGAAACCTGCTCTGAAACAAGATGCCCAAGAGTTGTGAAGAAAAAGTAATTCGGAGCGGGAAAAATGCTCACCGACGATTACGATACTCCCTAATGTGAAATTTCAGCGCATTACTATACGTGTTTTCATTTCGCGATATATTGGCTGGCGCGGGCAATCGGTATCGTGCGTCACATTGCAAACGGAGCGAAGTGTGGCGCGGCTGAGTTTTCTTAAAACCTCCTTGCGGCTACCTCGCTGATCGAGAGATAGCGAGAGCCAGCGCGTGGGGAAGCGCGTGCGTGACGTGTGGGAGCAATTCACAGCAGCTGCCGCAGACAGACCAATCAGACGACGTGCGCTACTCGGGATCCATTTCGTAGCCATCGTCGCCGCACTACGCCTTTCTTCTCACGCTTTCGCCATACCCTCCTCCGCTTTCCGCCTCATGGTTCCGCTCGAGCCTCCTCTCCGCTTTCCTCCTCGAGCCTCTGCACTGTCACCGCTTTTCTCATCCCCCGCTGCGCGCCGCGTGCGCTCTCATCTTTCGCTGGGTTCGTTTGCTCGGGTACGCCAGGAACACCGACGCTCTCCGCAGAAACGAGCGCCTCTAAGCTATGCACTAAAAAAAAAGAAAAAGAAAGAGAAAAAGAAAGAAATAACGCTTTCGATTGCCACCGGAATTCAGGGCAGCGGAATGTCAAGTCATTACAATCGTAGTGAACTGATAACATTACGGACACTTGAAGCACTGAAAAGAATACGACCCGCAGGATCACCAGCTGCAGCGTGAAAGCTGCTAAAGCCACTGAAGTAACGGAAGTCCGCTTGGATGAATAGGTTGGGTGTTTAGGGAGCGCCATGTGACATGAAGATTCAAGCCAAACAGAATAATGAGCTCCAATACAGTGTCCTGATCAGCGGTATGTTGCATGCAATTGAAAGCGAAGAAAAAGTAACATCCAAAAAAAAGCCAGGGGATCAAGATGAGGATGAGATGAGCATGCGGGGTGACAAAGGGTTAGGAAGAGTTCGGATTGGTTATCATCAAGGAGCGCTAGAAATCTAAGACAGCAGTGGAGAACGCAGCTACATTGGGAAGAACACTTGAACGGCTCTTCAAGAGAGGTGACGTGTACTTGATGTGTACTGAGTGTACAAGTGTGTTATGCACGCAAGTCATCACTTGCTGCTGGTCACAACAGTTTTAAGATACACCGGTTGATTTTTTTTGTTACGAGCAACTTATGCTTTTGTTTTTACAATTTACTACCTCTGTTCCTATTCTGAGCTATTTATGTCCTCTTTGTATTTGCTTAACTGTTTGCAATTGCATTCCTTTATATTGCCACTTTATTTCGTCCGTGCCTTCTCCAATGTGTAGTGCTGTTAAGTCCTGAAGGTAATAATAAATTAAATAAATAAATGAAATAAAACGGCGCATAGCCATATACTCAGTCGTGTTCACATGCACTCACGGGAGTCCGAAAAACGCATTGGTGTTACATGTTTGTCCAACTACCTAACTTCAGCCACATTCATCCGGCGGCTATTTCCTTTGATCCTCTATTAGCACTCCCGTTTGAAAGGTAAAACTTACCGAGTTGCGCAACAATATCGGAGACTGCAGGAGCTGTTGTGAGGAGCAGTTGGCGCGGTCGAACAGAGACAAAGCAAACTACGAGAAATAGAATACGTCGAAAGTAGCGCTAAACGTATGGGGCAGGTTACGGTTGTATGTGAAAATAAGATGAATAAAATCTGTAGCTCCGTCTTCCTCGCTAACCCTTTGTTCTACCTTTCTATGGCGCGTGCGCCGAACGAGCAGCCCACCCCGCGCCGTCTGAAAGATGTCAACATTCTCGTTGTCGTCAATATTTTAATTGTTGCTATTATTTTTTTCTTCTTCTTCGTGGAAGAGAAGATGCTTAGTGGTAGTCTGAAGCTATATCATTCCTTTTCCACACAGCAAAACTTTATTCTCTTCTCCGGCGTTGTTTCAGGGTGGAAAGGAGAAAAGAAGCTTCAAGGACCACTTCGCGAAAGTTACAGAAGGGGACAACAGGCGATAGCTTTCGATGAAAACGCACGCGAGAGGCAATATAACCTCCCGTGACAATGTACCCACTCGCAGGTTCGTCGTTTTTATCCCTTTCTGAAGTTTGTCGTGTCTGCGGTCTCGGTGCCTTCACCGTTCCGGCCGAGATTGACTGATAGAAGGCGGGGGCCTGCGCGATCGTTGCGCTTATTCGCCCGTCAACTTCCATCAACTTTTCGCCTGAGCTGAAAAGGAGATCGCAGAAAGCGTAGCAAAAGGTGTGGACAGACACTCCTCACTCAAGTTCTGCTTGAAAGACTACGAACAGAGAACTGGCTCGTTACATTTTCTCCATTAGTTTTTGTCAACTTTCTTCAGTGCCCTTCGCTACCACTTACTAAGGTGTCAGCTACGGTTCCGTAGTCACCTTCATCTCGAAGATTTTGCTGACCCAGCTCTTATATATATATATATATATATATATATATATATATATATATATATATATCTTGAAGAGTGTGCGCAGCGTTGTTTTTCAAATAACCGAGAAATCGCGAAATCTAATAGCAGGTCCATCGCGGTCGATGTCAATACGATGACTACTGCGTTCCGTCTGCCTGCCTTAGAAAAATTTAGGAGAGTATAAGAAAGCCACTGTGCCTGTCTGTTTCTTTTCTTTTTTTGTCATCCCTAATGTTTTCTTTTCACCCGTGCGCAAGAGTTCAAATTGCGTAGCAAAAAAGTTGGATTCTCAAACTGCAAGAAAGTTTTGAGTTTTGAAATTCTTGGTCCGGAGACGATGCGCGTCGTCTTCTGTCACTCTTATTCTCAACGTCAATTCACTCGCTTTCGCGCTAGTGCTCGTATCATCATTTTCGAGCGCTGTGAGCCCGAAAAAAAGACGGTTTCAGTTTGATCCTTAACGGCCCTGTGCTTTCTGAAAAAAATTGTTCTTTCTTTCCCATATGAATCACATATCTGTTTGAATCCCATATCTGTCCCGAACGTAGACAGATATGGGATTCATAGTTCATGGTTTCTGTAGAACGATAAGTTTGATATGTCTGGCTGCCCAAAACTGTGTTAAAGTGCACTTGGTGAACTTTTACAGAAGGAAAATTGTCTGCACGACATAAAAGTTTAGTAGGAGAGTCTAACCTCACTTGTCAGGTTGTCGTTGACGACGTTGATAAATGACTGCAGAACCGATATCATGATGGAGAAGCAGTAGTGTTATGGCGTGAACTTTGAGGGTGAAGAATTTCATAAAGGTCGCTTCAGATCACGTGTCACCTAGTTTTATGTTAAAAACGAAAAAATGAAACAGTGCCACGTTAAGTGCAAGAAGCTACAAAAGTCCATTCGAACAAAAGAAAAAAAAAACTAAAATAAATATGCGTCGCTGAGATTTTTTCGTGCAGATGATGCAGGTAGGATTGCCAGCCTTGTGACGACGTTATCGTATGTGCGAGAAAAAAAGAATATATATATATATATATATATATATATATATATATATATATATATTACTAATCAATCACACCGGCCGTGGTGGCTCTGTGACCATCACGCTGCGCCGATGAACTTGTTGTCGCGGTTTCGCCTCCCACTCGCAGCGCACACATTCTGATGTGAGCGGAATTCTGTACCACTCGCGTACCACGCTTTGGTTGCACATTAAATAATCCTAGGCGCACAAAATAATCCGGAGTCCTCCCCCACGGCGTCCCTCGAAATCCACTGTGCAGTTACTAGAAATTGAACGCCGCAATTCATTAAGGTTTTCAAGTTAACTAAGGTTGAGTACCATTTTAGCTCTTGAAGCTGAGAAAGTACTTGATATTACATTTTGGCAGAGCAGCAGAGTACTGCCACCTTTCTGTGACCCTACTGACAGTCAAATAGCGAGCTAAGCTCTGGCTCTAGTTTATTATGATACTGCGGAGCACTTGTAGGTTCTGACGGAGTCGATTTAGAATAACGGTATAATCTATGCAGCAGTTGCCCACTGGCTGAGTCTCTGAGTTCCGGTTTGAGCATACACTCTTGCTACTAACGTCGTCTCACAAATTAGTAGTAAAGACTAAAGACATATTTCGAGCGTCGCTGTTGCGACGCGAATGCAGTATAACTTTTTGCCTGCAACCGCTTCTACCTGCTATCACTGCTATCATGCTCTTGTCTGGCGCGAGACGTGCTTGCAGTATCCGAAATTTCGTCAACGTTATTGTTGTGTATATACAGTAAGATATGCATTCCTAATCAAATTGCACACGTAAAGTTTATAGTGTTGTTCACATGCGAATCTTCGAGAGCCCAAACAGTTGGTCTGGAATGTACGGTGAGGCTAGTACAAATAGGGGGTGGCCTTTGTCAGCGAGAATCGACGACCGAGCACACCACTGCCGTTGTCATTTGCAACCTTCTTATGTTAACTCATCCAATAACTTTGGTCAACTACCGTATTCTTTCTTAAATTCTGGGAATTTACGTGTCGGAACCACGATTTGATTACGAGACACGCCGAGGGGGCGACTCCGGATTCATTTTGATCACCGGGGTTTCTTTAACGCGCACCCGATACACCGTACATACTTGCAAGCACATCGAAGTTCCTGCATTTGTGGGCCACATTTTGTGGAGATAAGAACATTGGTAAACAATTTGTCGGCCCTTCCACTGCGTGAAGATGAATGATAAGCGAAGCTTGTCCCTTTGTATACCTAATCGTCCCCTTTGCCATCAACGACATGTTTACTGCAATGTGCCCGTGTTCTTCATCCTGTCTTAGAATCTCCTCACTCATTCGTACTTGTGTCGCTGTTCGTCGGAGCGGATCGCACTGAGGGACAAGTTGTTGTCGAAGCAGAAACGCTTGCGCTCGATGTCTCGAGTTTGATCGGCGGCATGGCTAGCAGCATCCGCTCGCCATTGCCGCTTGTGATTCTTCAAAATTCCATATGTCCGTCATGTAAGACAATGAATTGTTCACACCCCCGTATACGCGACCTCCCCATTACGACGACAGAAGAGAAGTGAAATTCTACGCTGGAATGATGAGCGGCAACAAAGCCAGCTGTGGAAGAAGACTAAGACGACGAACGCGGGAGCAATGATGGCGCGAGCGCGTTCGCGCGGTTGCACCAACGCGCTAGCTGCGCAAGAAGACGACGAAGCTCGAGCCATTGCTGATGATGATAGTTTCTGCGTACATGGACGCCACCGAAATCTGTACCTTATAGCAAGCTTTGCTTTAAAAGCAGGAACACACATGCTAGACAAGTATTTGTTGTTTGTCTAGTTGGTGACCAATAGTTTTAGGGGCGAAGCTCCTTAGGGTGTGGGTCTGTCCTTCCTCTGTTGTATGTAGTAGTAGTAGTAGTAGTCGTCGTCGTCGTAGTAGGTAGCCACGTCTACTTTTATGAAAAAAAAATTCGGAAAGTTGTGTCCGTAGCGCGGAATCGAACCAGGGACCCCTCGCTTCCGAACGCGCGGCGCTAGCCACTACGCCACGAAGCTTTTTTTTTTTTTCTTTATACTACGCCACGAAGCGCGCATGGACACACGCACCACGATGACAATAAATACCCAACATTAACGAAAGACTGCGCGTTTCTAACACGTTTGTGCTAGCACGTTACGGCCCGTGTAAGAAGCTGGTGTAAGACGCTGTGGCCTCTCCGCCTTAGCCCCGTATTCATAAACGCTCCTCGACTTGAACTTGACTTGCCACCGCCTTGGGCAGCGCGTTCGAAACGCGTTGAAGGCGGTGGCAAGTCAAGTAAGTGGTTCATTGGGAAAGGGAAAGGTTGGCGCTATCTTCTGCAGCCCTTGAGGGAGCACGGCTCAGCGCCAAGTCAAGTCGAGGAGCGTTTATGAATACGGGGGTTATACTCTCTCAGCAGTCATGTGATGGCGTCGGCAAACGCGGTGCACGTTCCGGCATGTGTAAACGGCTGCGTAAGACGCTGTGGCCTCTCCCCCTTACTAGAGAGTACTGCACGTTTCTAACGCGTTTGTGCTAGCGTCCCCTTAAGCGGGAGATGGTGCAATTATAATGAAGGGCGCTGTTATAAAATAGGAATGACGTCACATATGGCGCGTGCCATTGGTGGAAGTCAATCATTCGGTTTAGTGCGGCGAGACTGGGCGAATTACACGGAAGATTCACGGTTTACCGATGATTCCCTCCGGAGCTTCGCCCACTCATCATCATTCACCCCGTGGATATGCGGTGTTTTTTTAAAGGAGGGGCACGCAAATTGACATACATACTGGATGAATCCTGGAGCCCCTACATGAGGAAAAGTTTGCAATCACGAATTCACTGGCACTTTCGTGGCCAGTTACAGCGCGCAAATTGGCAACATGCTGCAGAAAAAAGTTTTTGCGGGTGATGTGACCTTGTGTGAGGTTTTGCGCCCATGCGCATCATCTTTGTACATGCGAACGTGTCCTCCGCCGAAAGTTGAAAACGGTTAGTATATCAGCGAACGTACCGTTAGTCCAAAGCACCTTTGTTGTTGAAGCCTTTATATCTACCGGCTTATTTCCCTAAACGTCCCTCCGAAAAGAATAGCTTAAACGTAGGCGAAACAACAGAAAGATTCTAATGACTTTCAAATATTCTTGGAATTTTAGTCGCAGATGCCGTAAGTCGCAATAACCGAGTTCCGACATCACGACAACGGGGTCTGTTTGGTATTGGCGCTGCGCAAAAGTGTGGCAGATGATCGCTCGCGACGATACAGTTGTGCATTCCGATCAGTGGTCTTTTTACGAGGCGTTGGAGAGGAGTAAACGTTTAACGAGGGGATCGGCGGGGCCTCAGCTTCCGGGTGATTAATCTAAAAATGACCTTTCTTCGGACGACAGGAAAATTCATTAGACAATACCAAAGTAAAAATCGATGGCCCCGAGCATAGTCCTTATTCTCACGTGAGTCGTGGGTGCGTAGTAGATCATCCTGCTTTTCATTCAATTAAAAGCGTGGCTGCTGATGCACGCACGCCGACTTTTGCAGCTCCTCGTCTGACAGACATATATGCAATTTCTTGCTAAGGATAGTCTAGTTAACAGTAAGGGAATTCCGATACTACTTGACCATTAACGCTGCTAGAAAGGAGATGCATCATCAGGACATTAAACGAGTCGGTACAAAGAAAAGAAAACTAAGATAAGGTGTAAGAAGAAATTGAAGCATCTAAATATGAGGACATGATCCTACGCAGAGTGTTCTAATCCAACTGTCCATGAAGCTAGCCAACCGCATACTGTCTCACTATATGCCAATAATCGGTACGTTTCTGTTAGGCAAATAGGAGCACAAGTGGCTGAGAAAAATGATCCGGTAGAAAGCACGAATGCCTCTTCCAAGTCGAAAGGAACGCATCGGCTGCCCCCTTTTCATGTACCATATTCTCAGTAAATAAGATTTCAAGCATATTCGATGTATAGACTGCTCAAACTCCCTCCCGAGTCTAGTTATACACGAGCTAAAGCATCGCCTAATTCTTTTTCCTACATCCTGCGCAAAACGTACGGGATGTGCTGAAGAACAAACAGACACATTCGACTTAAAGAACGGCGCTCTCACAACGCTCGCTCAAGGACGTCGCGGAAAAGATTCGAAAAGAGAAGCCGTTCGAATTCTGCTGCGTTTCTTCACGTGCCGAGACCAACGTGTCTACACAGCCCAATTATTCCTGCCTAGCAACGCGTCCACTTCCGTGTAGACGAAAGAGTTTCGGAAGGCAAGCCAATTATAACGCTTCTAGAGTTGGGTTCCTGTACTAGAACTTCCGCGGTGCTTTTTTTTTTTTCCTCTCTTTCACGGATTATGTCAAGTTCCTAAGCTTTCCTCATTCGGGCCAGGTACACAGCAATTTATTTTAGAGTATATAGAAGGGGGAACAAAGAAGTGGCACGACATACCTCGTAAAAAAATTTAATATATATATATATATATATATATATATATATATATATATATATATATATATATATATCATATCTCGGCATTTGTGCTCGTGGCTCTTCAATCCAATTATTTTCACCTCCTTCTGTAACATCGAGGAAATGTGAATGTCGCTACCTTAGCCTTTCCTACCTTTTGTCTTATTAGTGCTTTTGGTCTAATACGTTTCGTTGCGTGTTGCTTATTATTTTTTTTACTCTCGAGGTTTCTATGGCATTAATGAGAGCACACCACGTTGTTCGTTTATACAACAAGACCTACGCAGAGATGTAAGGCGAGCGGTGGTCGTCGAACAAGGCGAGTTTAATCAAAAGCAAAAGCTGCAGTAAAGCTTCATCTCGCGAATAATTTACCTGTAGCCTGTTTGATGAAATCTGAGAGCGAAGGAACATGACAAGGTGAAAGAAAAAGTCATTATCAAGTGCGAGTATGCTGAAAATGGGCACTAAGCCTACTAGAAAATCAATCAATCAATCAATCAATCAATCAATCAAAAAGGCACTGGTCGTTACAACGAGTGAGCTGCAAAAATTATGTGCAACTGCACCAACATTGAAACGCCAAAAGACCGCAGGAATGGATGCACATCGCGCGTGTAACACAGATTGAAATATGAAATATTGTGCGTTGATCTCAATGAGAAGTAACCACTCCTTCGCTCAAGCGTCAGTGAGGAGTCAGGATCACAATTTCTGATGCTTATGCCTGCATGTAATGCATATAGGGTTGTGGTGAAGATATAATAAAGGCAATGAACTCCACATAAACGAGCCTAAAAACTCGAGTGAAATGGAACTTCATCGTTTCAGGTGGTTAAGACACGCTTTTTTCTCTCTGCATCACTCCCTTATAATTGATCTATTAATGTTAGCTGTAAATTTTGGCGCCGTTTATGTTTTGTGAATGATTTTTGGAACTCGTCGAAGTGTTAAAGTAGGTGGCGTATGTCATAAAAAAAAAAAAAACGACAGCAACGATGGCGGTAATAGGCTTGAGGCCGCGCAGCAACGCTGCAGTCAGCGAAACTTTCTTGTTCTGATACTTTCGGATCGCTTCAATCAAAGTTGTTATCTTATCAAAGCAAACCAGAGACAATGACACGACCCCTACTCTTCATGCTACCTCCCGCAGAGGTGACGTTGGGCTACATTGTTTTCAGCCCCATGGTACTTGTCGCTTGGTAAACGTCTGATAGCTAGTGATGTAGACAAAATCCTGTATAAGAGGTGGAACAGAAGTGCCCGTGGATGGCGCTAACACCACTGGAGCGGCTCACTCTAGGCCTTCCGCGATAGTTGTTGGAGTTGTGGCTCCCATCACGCTACTGCAGGGGGGGATCGAGGACGGGACATTATGAGTTGCATAGGCTGTGATCAAAGCTCCGCCTTAATCGAATCATGTCCGGGACACCACTAACTGTGACATAGTTATGAAATGCGTGACTTTATTGTAGCGGTCTTGAGAGACGCAACTCTATCCGCTGCGATAGTTTAGTAGTGGATATGGTTTAATTGACTAAAAAATTTGTGGGGCAAAGGAAGTGACATGAAACACAAGAGGGACACGATAGGACGCTGCAGTCCTGCCTTGTGCCTGGCGTCGTTTCCTATCCCTCTTGTGTTTCGTGTCAGTTACTTTGCGCCACAAATCTTTCGGTAAAGCTATGCACCAACTTACCCAGCATTATACTCTGCTATAGTAGTTCTGGCATTGCGATGCTGAGCTCGAGGTCGCGGGTTCAATCCCGGCGGCGGCGGTCGCATTTCGATGGTGGCGAAATGCGAAAAACGCTCTTGCACTTACTTACATTTAGGTGAGCGCTAAAGAGCCCCAGGCGATGATAATTATTCCGGAGTCCCCCACTACGGCGTACCTCATTATAAGACAGCGGTTTTGGCAAGTAAAACCCCTGAATTTAAGTAAGAGCTAGGCTACAATTAACCGAGGAGAGCGGTGCGACTTCCTCTCCGGCCGCCCGCTCGTACCCGTTGGCCCGAGCTCCGGGACCCCACAGAAAAACTTGAAAAGAAGATGAAAGGTGCGCCACTTATGCTGTAAAAAGCGATGGCACTATAAAAATGGCATACTAGGTATAATAAGGGTTTCCGTCAGAAGTAATGTCGCGAAAAAAGCGTTGCGGAAAGAGTGATCGAAGCCATGGACCTTCCTCCAAACAAATAACTACAGAGAAACTGTAGCGCTTATGTGCGTAGGGGTGCTGCAGGTGTGGCTCTTCAGGCAGCTCGAGAATGGTGGGCTGCACACGATATTTGCATATATGTTGTCCTTTTTGTTTCAAACGACTTTGTGGCTTTGAAAATTATCCGTTTTCAGCAAAATACAGTGCGCTAATTATAAAGGCAACAACTCGCAATTATGATTTATGTGTATGCTGACATTGCTTTCATGCGTCTGAAAAAAAAAGAAGAAACGATTGCTTGAAAATTTAGAAAAAATAAAACGTAATACTAGTAGATAACTCCGCATGAATGTCTGAAGCCACAAGCGCTAATACTGAACTATTCCACGTATTACCCCTCACTTCAGTTGTAGCACATAAGCTACCACCGATATGTTATGAGGGCTGCAGAATTTTTTCTAGTAATTTGACTATGGGAAACCCTATTCTCAGTCTCTTAGAAATGCGTGCCACGCGATGCATTTGACTGTATGCGACAAGCCGTCACTTCTGTATCAAAATTAAGGTGTCGCTGTAAAGGTGGCGGCGGCATAGTTAGCATCGAGTGGGTAGAATATTGCATTTTTTTCATTAATCCTGCTTCTAACGTCCTCGGCCAACACGAGGACACTGGTCCAAACGGGCTTCGGCAATCAAGGCCTTAAATACGCTGCTCAGGTTCTTAAGGACTTGTGAATTGTGCGACCGACTGTGAAAGTTGTAGCACGTTCTATCGCCTTATAGTGTGCGTTTTTTTCTTCCTCTGTTCAATTTTTATTCCTTCTATCACCTTTTATGCTCTTAGCCCCTTTTCGCAGCACACAGTATCCAGCCGGTACTTACACTGTTTCACCTCCCTGTCCTTCCCTCCATTGTTTCTCCTCTTCGTATTTTCCACAGTAACCAAACACTCACCAAAGTCTATTGACGGAAATAGGTCGCCCGCGCACTTAGCGACTGTGTTCGTGCAGTCGACTCTGACTAAAACAACGAGCAAATAAAAGAACCACTATTAGAGAGAGACCGACGAGGCATTGCACTTTTTTTTTTTTTTACAGGTATGTCGCAACATTTGTAAATTTAGCATGTTATTCTTTTTTCTGTTCTCCGCAAACGAATCAGTTCGTGCTCCCAGAGCCAGTTTTCAAAAGGAATAGAATACATTTGTCAGGGACGAACAGCAATAGTTCACGACAAAAAATATATACAGTCTAACTGTGGCGCCACGACCGGAAAAGGCCATTTCTCCACGGGTTGCAGACGCTCTCCATTAGCAGCCTGTCTCCGCGGGTTTTCGCAATCTACAAAAAGCTCGAAGCCGGAATTTGATTTGCCTGGAATGCGTGTACCCTGCTATTCTATCGTGGAATTCGGACCTCTATGTCGCCGTGAGGTTCCGTATAGATAAGATCTTCGCCGCGCGCCGTATGCCCCAGCGGAAGCGTGGGGGGACGCGCGCTGTCACGGAGAGCGAACGCACTCAATCTCCCACGCGCAAGCAAGGAAGCGGAAAGCCAGCGCCGGAGGGAGCAGGGGGGGGGGGGGGGGGGGCACTTCTCTGCCAACAACCGCGCTCGTCGCTCGTCCGCACAGTCTCTTATCTCTCCCACGCGCAAGCCAGGAAGCGGGAAGCCAGCGCCGGAGGGAGCATGGGGGGGGGGGGGGGGCGCACTTCTACGCTTTCAACAACCGCGCTCTTCGTTCGTTCGACCGCACCGTCTCTTATTTCCACACGGCTCTGACCTTTATGCCGCTCAGTTTCCGTTGATAGACCGCAGCGGGCGAATGTACGTTGCGCTGCCAGCGTTTTGACAGTCGTTGGCTGCAGTCATTCAGTGTGATCTATTCATGTTTGTTTGTGCGCGCTCACACCACGCTTGTTCATGCTATTCTATCGTGGCATTCGGACCTTTTTATTTTTTTTTTTGGCTCCGAACATTCGACAAGTTGCTTTTATCGTAGAAGAAACATGTCTATCAGCGCTTTACTTTTCTTTATTTTTCCACCTTGCCCACCTACTTTGCGCCGCCTGAAGTGCTCAGTCTGCGGCAGAACAGGTCCAATATTTGCATATTGGTGTAGAGTTTACGCTGCTTGTCAGACACCTTACGTGCACACAGAGGTAGCACGGCCAATGTAAGGACTACCCAGTGTGCTGAAATTTAAGAGTTAACGAAACACAAAATAATCAGAGATGATTGCCTTAATAGCGCAGGGAAGACCACGACGCAAGAGAAAACGACAGGACAAGCGCTGTCACTTGTGTCACCGTCTTTCTTGTGCTATTAAGGCAATCATGCGTAATTACAAACTCGTACAAATTTCAGTTCTTGTAATAGTTTTGAGCAGTAAGGGTGGCGCGTTGCAGACGACGAGAAAAGAAGCGATGAGACACCTCTGGCTCTAAGTAGTGGCATGCAAGTGGGATAAGGTTGGGTGCTGTGATTGTAATCTGTCTATATGCAATGAAACATTGTTAAAGTTGCTTATGTGCCTATCAGTTCTTCAGATACGCGGTCGACTCCCTTGTTTGGGATAAAAAAAAAGTCACAGTTTCGCCCCAAAGGAGAAGCAGCGATTGCGATAGCAAATTAGTAGACAGCTATACGCAATAAGATAGTAGGTTTATCGGCCGTATAAACTTGTAAACATACGCTGACCAACTAAATTAACACGCATATTGTCACGCGCGCACAAGCAAACATGAAGACGTCTCGCTTGATGACCGCAGAAGCTCGCTGTCAAAGCGCTGGAGTTAGGAAGCGCCGCAGCAGGCAGCGAGCTAATTGACCTTCGTGCTGCGTCTCACTTCAACGCGAACCAAGCGGGGAAAACATAGCGCGCATCGCTTTCAAGAGAGGGCCCGCGCGGCCGCGCCATACGCAGCAGCCGCCGGAGCAGAACGCCCTCCTCCTCCTCCCCGGTGCCTTGCGCGCGACGGAAGACGGCGCGCTTCCTCCCCGCATTTCCTTAAATGCGGCCATAATGAGACACAGATCGCTATGGAGATACAATAGGCCCAAGATGCTCCGGGTTATATGGAAAGGTGCAATGGCTCCAGAAACTACATTTGGAAATGCGGTTTTTGCTTGAAGTCAGGGGTACAATCAGGGCTGGATGGCAATCAAAGGTCAGTAGGACGCCTCGCATTGGGCGCTCACGGGAAGACTACAAATGAAGCTGTGCAGTGGGATATGGGCTGGACAAGTTTTGAAGTGAGGGAAGCCCAGAGTAAAATTGATTTTGAAGAACGACTGAGGAATAAAGAAGTAAATAAATGGGTTGCGAGACTGTTCAGATATTTGCACAGAAAGAACATTAATTCACAGTGGAGAAAAAGAACTGGGAAGGGTACCAGGAAGTATGCGGCAGGTATAGTAAGTAACTTGGCAACAAAAAACGTCAAACGCAAGGTCAGAGAGGCTGAGACAATCTCATGGATGGCGGCAATGGAAAAGAAACCTCCTATGAGTAGCTACCTAAGCGGGAAAAAAACGAATTCAGGAAAGAAACATTATATGATAGCTCAAAGGGAAGCTCTTCACGTTTCGTAGTGAGATCAGGCTGTCTTACTTGTAAAGCGAGGTACAACAAAGAAGAAGAAGCATGTGCTTGCTGCGGTAAAGATAGGGAAACGATGGAACAAGTTTTATATGAATGTGAACATCTTTGCCCAGCGGTTGGTTTAGGCTGCTCTTGCCTCCATGAAGCCCTTGGGTTCAGCGATAGCAAAGGGAAAGTAAACATGTCCGCAAGAGAGATTAGTAAGTGGCGATTGGAAGTTAGGCGGCCGAAAAGTAGGGAGATCACAAACAACGGAGGTGTAGAAAAACAATGCTCCCAATAGTGGTTCAGAAAATTTGGTGCTGGGAATTCTCTGGATTTTTTTTAAAGGTAGGTAAGACATTAGGCAAACTAATAACAAGAGCATGGTGGCGCAACCCACCACCCCGTTTCAAAGGGGACGATCATAACGTCCGTCTGTCCGTCTTTCCGTGCGCGCTCGAGATTGGGCCGCCATCGTCGGCTCACCCTCGCGCACTTCACTCGCGCATACAGCATACGGCGTGTGGCGACGATGTTATCACCCTTAGACTTTATACGGAACATTAAGGCGGCGACAAAAATGCACCTGGAGTTTCCATTTAATTGCTATCACAATAAATACAGTCACGAGATGCGAAATAAACTGTTGCAAGTTAGCGCCAAGTGTGTCCTATTACCTTTGTCCTCGCCCGCAACGCACTAGGTCTACTGCTCTTAATTCAGAGGTAGCTTGTCCGGTGATCGAATAAACGGAGGTGGGCTGGGCGTAGGGGTGGAGGCGTAAACGTGAGCGTCCTGTATGATGTTGCTACCTGGTGGCGCAGAACTCAGAGAAACACAGCTAATATTGCAGTGACCAAGTGTATTCTACTTCGCTGCTGGCGTAAATTATCGGCAGCAGCACGATTATGCCAATGCCGAAAATTTACACCATCAGCGAAGTAGAATACACTTGGTAACTGCAATATTCTATAGCTGTGTTTTTCTGTTTGAGTTCTGTGCCACCAGGTAGCAGCACCATACAGGCCGCTCACGTTGGCGCCTCCGCCCCAACGCCCAGCCCGCCTGCGTTTACCTTGATTACCGGACAAGCTAAACCTCTCTATTGTATCACCACCTTAGTGAAAACAAGTGCATGCACTTGTACATTCGTGCTTATATATAGTACTTCTTGCAGAGAGTATAGTGGGACACTGAAACAAGAAAGTTATATGACACCCCCTCCGACACCAGGCGCGTGGGAAGACAGCGAGCCATTTCCGCTCACCCTTAGCCTTTGCAACCACCGCATATTACCTCCGAGAGACGTTTCGTGGGCCCCATATGCACTCAGGTGCGACGACAGCCATTTGCAGCTACGGGCGGGCTAGAGGAAGACGGGTGTGCTCACTTTTTCTAGCACGCGCTTATTCCCGTGACTTCCAACATTTTGTGCGTGGCAGACTATGCGCACAATGCCACTATCTTTCTCAGCTCACTCTCGAACGCTTTTCCTCGCAACCGCGCTATACGGTGCGTGGGTCACCCATTCTTATGGCACTTGGACTCAATATGAACGATAACGGTGATGCAGACGGCGAAAGTTCGCCTGGAGTGAGCACATAATGGATATCCCAATAGAATGATTTCTGGAGTTGAGTAACACTGTGACAGCTTTCCAAAACACTACAAGTATTCTTATCGGAAAGCCACTTCAGTTTCCCTTTAAACCCGATGCGAGCGATTACTGGTCAGCGGTCGAGAGAAACGAGAGACTAAATTTTAGAGTTTTGCTGAAAAAAAAAGCGATCAAGAGGTTGAACTGGAGTCGTTACACGCATAGTTAGCTTTACAAAAGAGTGATGTTTTAATGAAGAGAAAGACTATACTGCAGAGTTAGGCACAATGATACATTTCAATACACATTGCTCTATTAGCTCTATTAGCTCAAGCTCAAAGGAAATGCCATTTAAAATCATCTTCATTTCATTCTCATCATAACATTTCCCCGTAATTCCCTGGCTTGGTATCTACGACATGCCCCTTTCCAAATTCTTAAGTGCGCTTCCATGCATTGTGTATTTTCCCAACTAGTGGGGGCAGTGGTCATGCTTCCACTGAAGACTGAAGCGCTCGCTGCGCACGGAGGGGACTCGACTCTTGCGCATGGTTTCATCCGGAGAACCACGCCTACATTTTGTACGTCTCAAGACAATCTGAACAATCAATCTGTGTTCGCATGTGCGGATTGCAAGAAATGACTGTGTCGCCTTTGCCGTGGCAAGCTGGCTCGCGGGAAAGCAAGCTTTGCAAGTAGGAATAGGGTCTATTGGTTTTCATTGATATCAACAGTTCGGGAGCAATCACCGTTACAACTGTCGATTTCAAGATGGGGGCCGCCACACTTAGAGGGCAAATTGCCACCTCGCACTCACTCAGCATTGAACTTCCGTCGCGCGAGCCATTTACTGTCCCGTAAACAACGTCGTTGCCCAGTGTGCGTGCAAGGGGTTTGTGTTGCGTTGTCGTTTGCGTCTGTGGACGCTTCGCCAAAGTAGAGGTCACGCGACGCCATTGACCGTTCTCGTTATTCGTCATGGGCGGTTTAGTTACAACGGGTTTAGAGGCAGCATCAAGTCTTTATGGGCGTGTTGGATCATTTCGATCAAAAACACAAAGCATTCCAACAGCTGCGCACGTACCAAAGTACATGCGGAAGAAGGCAAGGCTGTGAGGCATGCATTCATGAGGCTATAAAGTACTAGTACGTCACATTTATGTATACCTCTCTTGCCAGCTGACCTCGGTAACCGCACAAAAGGGCCTTGGCGGGAGCGCATTTCAGTGCAACTACCGGAAACATTAGGCTGTTGGGGCTATGGGCCACCGTACAGGAAGCCTTTGCCATTAAGCGCGTACTTGCGGGCTACACAGGCACGCGGCACGAAGTGAAAGGAGCAGCTTATGGTGAGGGCTCGTCCTAAATGAGAGGTCAATCTTGTGTCGTTGTGCTAAGCAGCAACACATTAAGAAACCTTCATAGGTACCTTTTGGCGGTACAGCTTTCTGCGCTTTATTACTTCATATTCCAAAATTAAACAGCAAAAATGTGGCTCTAATAACTGCGGGTGTTCGAATAGCGAAATATTCGCATCGATTTGATATTGATTACGAATATTCGAGAGAAACGAGCTTCCAGTATCTAATCTATAATCGAGTATGTTCTAATTAAAAAATGAAATATAAAACTTTTGTAAACTTCCTTGATAAAAAGGAAGTATATTATTTACAATATTTGATACCTGCAATGTCGTTCACAACTGAATTTCCAATCAACTGTGCAAATTGCGAATGAGACGCAACTGAATATCGATCGTATCTGGTGCACATGGCAATTACACTAATTAAAAGAAGAGCGCCTCGCTATAGATGCTCTTAGAGTATTACGTTCATTCAAAGACCTAAGTGTAATACTACATCACCGTTCAGAGGGTTAAAGGAATGAAAAATCGCTGAGATATTGGACAAATATTATATAAATTTGAATAAATCGAGGCAAGAAAGGTTGTTTGCTTTCTAAAGACATGAAATTCCTACTGAATGAGTAGAAATTGTTGAGCGAAAGTTAGGCAACCCGTGCGTTTGCTGAGCAACTGGTGCATCTGAAACAAGCGCGGCTGCCGGCACGCAGCTGAATCGCACTGAACAATGGGCACTTGCATCGAATTTCCTCCTGAAGACGCTGACGTACGTACCTCTGTCTCATATTCGAACAGAAACGAATATTCGGAAACTTCGAATAGCACATTATCGAATCCAGTACATATGGAATAGCACGGGCCTATTTGATTCGAATGAGAAATTTTGAAGATTCGCATGCAACCAATACCATGAACCATGTAGTTTTAATGCTCGTGAGCGTGCATACGCTTACTTTTCAACCGAAAAATGAAATGCAATCTCATCTTTCGTGACGCCGGCAATGTTGTTCCCGCTTAACACGAGTATTTAAAAGCATTCTGCATTTTATTTTCATTCTAAACAACAAAAAAAAAAAAAAAAAACAAGAAATTAAAAAAAAAACAGGAGGGTAGCTTTGAGTAGCTGGTGGGCGTTAATATTAGCGGACGGGAATGAAATGATAACAAAAAATCGCGTAGCTTGCACTGGAGGCGCAATGCTAAAGAAATAGCGCACTAAAGCACTACCAAGTCATCCCCAGCATTTTCCGGAATTTATTGATTATTCATCGATTATCGACAACCTAATAATTGGCTATCGATTCGCTATCGATGTCTGACTACGCTTAAGTAGTCCCAACGATGCTTAGCTCTAGCTAGTCTTAGCAAGGCTCAGCTTCGTTAGTTCACAGGGGTGTGTGCCATTGCGCTTGGACCCTTTCTGCACTACCGCCAAGATCGGCCCATATTTTCTGTTCGCACGTTACAGACTAACGCTCTCCTTAACCAGTTCCGCTGTTAAAAGGAGTGTAGCTGTAGTCGCTACCAAACTGTTTGTTATCCACCATGCAGAAAGATTACACTTTTACTGCATGCAGCGATGAATTCTTGCACCATGACGGTGGCAGCTGTTACAGAATAGGGATTGAGAAACTCGCACTGGGCTCAAAGGCTCAATTCTAGAAAAGCTGAGCTTTCGATACCTTTGATGTCTTCGCCATTTCCAAATTCTGCGCTTTTTACCGTCCTTGTTTCTATTTTGTTTGGCAAATGTTTTGTCGTCACTCTCTTTGCTATCTGAAAAATTTCGACAACAGCTTCCTTATTATTATTTTTTTTATCTTGAAAAAGGTGAGCCGAGACGAAGTTTTAACACACAAATGTGCAGCATCTGCATTTAACATTTTGAGTTGGGCAAAACTCACTAGAGGGAACTCTGGAGCTCCGCTCGTTCCTGTCGCTCTTATGGAGAGTTATCATCTTTAATGAAAAAGTTGTCGCAGTTTCACCTGAAAGGCGAAGCATCAATTGCGATAGCAAATTTGTAGAGAGCTATACGGAGTAATGATATTAGCTTCATCAGCTGTATAAATTTGGACATGCAGCAGCACCGGCAACGCGCAGAACTGTTGTCGACGCCGTCGGCGTTTTTCCCGCGTTCGCTCAAAATGCCTGCGGCGTTGGTGACTGTTGCCGGAGCCTCTGATATAAATAGGCATTTGGTGCCGCAGCTAAACGTCGTCTCCCTTCCCTCCCCCTCCCCCCCTCCCCCACGGCCTCTCGCGCGTCGAAAGAAGGCGCGTTTGCTCTACATATATGATGATTGTAAAGGAGGAAAGAGACGCCTACTTCTGCAGCCCTTAAGGAAGCACGGCGCAGAACGCGCGTTTGTTCTCCGCTGTGCGTTCACTCGCCGTGAAAGAGCGCGTCCCTCGCGCCCTTTCACTCGCACATACAGCGTTCGGCGGCGCGCGGCGACGATTTCATCTCGATTGACGTCATACGGAACCTCACGGCGACGGCGACGACGACGGCGACGGCAACGGCGACGGCGACGGCGACGCCGACGGCAGAAATCTGCTTTTGAGTGTCCATATAATTGCTATCGCAATAATAAGTAATGATGTGGTATCAATTCAACAGGAAGCAATGGCCATTGTCAAACAATACAAATATCTCGGCGTACACATAAACGAAGGAACAACATATTCAAGCGTCCACCAAGATAATCTAAACATGAAAGGGAAGCGGAACGCAGCAATGACAAAACATAGAACAGGTGGTGCGAGGAACTTGCAAAAGTCTAATGGTGCCAGCGCTAACCTTCGCAAATGCAATTCTGTGCTATAAGTTAAGATCTTAACAGCCTGCCCTTCCACTGGGGTGGAGATGGTAGACCAGCGAAGCTGTACTATGGTGGGAATTATGTATTTACAATTATGACTATTAAGATGTGATGGTGTAATTGGTTGTTTGAACTATTAAATAATGAGAAATATATATGATCCGGTGGTTTTCATTTATTTAGAGACCGCAGGTACCATGGCCTTATGGTGGCTACGGTACACCGCCATAGGGTGTACTGAAAAGGTTGGCACGTTCTTCATAGACACGTCACTAACGCCGGGCGCGTTCGGTGCGAACGCGGGCGAAACGCCGCCGCCGCCGCCGTTGACAACCGTTGTGCGCGTTGTTTGTGTGACCGCACACTACCGCTACTACCGCTGTCAAAACGTTGGCTACGTGACGGAAGGGCTAAACGCCGTTGTCGACACTGTTAGGGGAGAGGCGGGCGAGAGCCCAGAGAGAGTCGGCGGCACAAGCGGCAGAGGCCGGCCGGGCTGCGCGCATGCGCCGCAGTGGGAGAGCGGCACGCACACGCACACTCTATGGTGCCTCGGTGCCATCCTTGCCCACCGCTCCCCTTCCACTGAGAAGTCGCGTTTGCTTTCCGCCGTGCGCTAGCTCCCCGTGAAAGCGTGAGTCCCTAGCCCTCGCGCGCTTTCACTGCCTCGGTGCCATCCTTGCCCACCGCTCCCCTTCCACTGAGAAGTCGCGTTTGCTTTCCGCCGTGCGCTAGCTCCCCGTGAAAGCGTGAGTCCCTAGCCCTCGCGCGCTTTCACTCGCACATACAGCATACGGCCAAAGAGGGTTTTTTTCTATTGCCGGACGCGGCCATCGAAGACTGAGCTCTTAACAGCTTCGCTATAAAATCTTGTCGGGGTTGGAGCTTAGCGAGATCGAGGTGGGCTGAGAGGGTTTGGGTGCCCATGGTAAAACCACAAATGAGTCAGGGCAAGGTGACGTGGCCAGAGCTTCTCTTGAAGTCAGAGAAGTGCAGAGAAAGATTAGTTTTGAAGAAAGACTAGAGATAACAGTGGAAGAAAAGAAATGGCCAGCTAAAGTGAACAAATATCTGTACCTCAAAAACGTGGATATGGAATGCGGACAGAGTTCAAGGAAGTTGGCAACCAAGTACAGGGTAACTGAAAGTGTAAATAGACAACCAGAAGCCATAAAAAAAGTGAGAGAAACAGAGACGGCAAATTGGATGCAAAGATGGGGAGAGAAAGAAGACCACGGAGATTTACTGAAGCGATAAGAAAGAAATCTGGTGTGAAAATCTGTAGGATAACGCAAAAAGGAGTGTCTCGCTGTTTGAGGCCGGAACTGGGTGCCTGAGGACAAACACATACCGGACAAAATACGCCCCACAGGATAAAGCATATGTGTGCTGCAAAAGAAGCCCGGAAACGACTCGGCACATCGTAATGGAATGCCAGTATATTTACCCAGAGAGACCCGTAGGGAGTGTCCAGCTTCCAGAAGCATTGGGATTCAACGAAGATGGAAAGATTAACTGGTCAGCAGTCGAGATATGTAAGAGAAGATAGTGCTGGTGGAAGAAAAGCAGAGAAGAGATTGACAGAATCGGAGTCATTGTAAGTGTAGGCAATGGTACAGCTAAGGATAGAGGTTTTAAATACGAAAGTTAAATTTGACATCAGATGGGCTAAAGGCTAGATATCGATAGATGTGGTAACATCTGAATAAATCAAGCAGGCTATTTATTCGGGCCCAGTTTCAAAGGGGAGCCAATAAACATCATCAGCATCATCATCACTGATCAGCTATGCCGTGGGATTGATTGTTAGTAGCTTACACGGTTTTGTCTAACCTTCGTGCTTGCGCGTGGCTTCAATTCAAACGTTCTTATGGCATTATTATTATGATTAACATATCTCTAAATTTTCGAGCACTCGTAGTTTTCTCAACACACGCATCATGTCTCTACGGACATGCGTAATCATTGTGAAGTGTTGCCTTTATAAAGCAATACAATATTGAAAATGATCAATTTGCAAAGTCAGAAGGGCGCTTGAAGCCACGAGGACAGAGTTTAGGCAAATCCATGCAATGCGCATCATTCCCATGGTGGCTGAATTGCCGTATATTAGCACTACCCGTAGAAGCTAGCATCAGAATTCCCTCTAGTACTTTTTGTAGGAAGCTCTATGGCTTTCGGTTATTTTTGCCGTCAAGGGCCTCAACACAAATTACGTGCAGTGCAGGGCCTTGGTGTTTTAAGTGGAGAGAACGCAGTACTTCAAAGACCAGCGTTACTCTGACTGCTTAACATGAAATTACACTATAGTTGTATATAATAATTTCTAGAGTTGACTATCATTACGCATATCGAGGTCCCCTGTTTAAACTTCATTCGTACTTCCAGACAATAGATTCGTATTTTGAAGCACGAGCGTACATTGTCATTTCTAGCATCATGTTCAGGATAGTTTTTCAATAACGGGAAGTCGCAGCTTTGCCCAAATTTTGCTCGCTACACCTTTTTACTGAGCAAAGCGAACATTTAAGCCCCAATTAAGAAAGTTCAATCGCGTACGCGTGCGAGAGAGATACGGCGTTTTAAAGCACTCTATGCATGTGGTCTCACTGGCCAGTGCGGCGCACTTGAAACCACGGCTATACTCTCAATTTCGTTCGTATATTGGGAAAAGTGGTCACCGATAAAATCTTTCGGCAACACAACAAATTCAGCAATGCGCTAGAGCAAAGCTCAATATAAAACACACATAATCCAATTCATGTATATGCACACAATCGATGGGCTATATTCTGTGACTGGAAAGCAGCGCTGCAGTCATTCTTATCAGCTCTGCGCCGCAGCCTACATGAACAACTAGTAGGACGATACGATTACACTACAATAAAGTGGTGGACAGAGGCCACGATATTGTATTTCAGTGTCCATATGGGCACTGCAACATCACTGGCAATGCCGACAAAGCTGCCCGTGAGGCAAATGGAGAATGTGAAAGAACATCGGTACCATTATCGAGAACGGATGCAGCGCGGCATCTCGGTGGTCTTGCCTATATTATAACTTTAAGAAAATGGAATGCACCGGAGTTCACCAACCGGCGCCTATATGTCATGGACCCACATACGAAATTACAACTTTTACCGGGTTTTAACCCACTAGAAGAAACGTACTGTACCACCTGCGAATAAGGGTTTCTTTTACAAACGCCTACTCATTTCTAATTGGAATAGAGGACAGTGCCAATTACAGCACATGTGGTGTTGAAGAAACCACCAAACATCTATTTTGTGAATGCCGCACATACGAAAATGGGACGAGTACCCGTCGGACAGCATTGGGGCACTTAGGTGACCAGCCTTTTGCAAAGGAGAAGTTCTTGGGCCCGTGGCCTCGTGCGTCGGCTATGTGCAAAGGCACAAAGGCGCTGTTGCGTTTTTTGAAATGCATCAGCCTGCATGACTTTGCCTGTCACTAACTCCGTGATGAACACTAGACTGTGAAACTGTGCAGGGTGTGAACTTCGCTCCTTCCTTCTCCTCTTTCAATCCCCCTTTCTCCCATCCCCATTGCAGGGTAGCCTACCCCAGGTGGTCAAAATTAATCCGGAGCCCTCCCCTACGGCGTGCCTCATAATCAGAACTGATTTTGGCACGTAAAACCCAGAAAGAAGAAGAACCGGGCTCAACCTGGTTAAACTCTCTGACTTTCCCTTATGACTTCTCTTTCTCTCTCTCTCTCTCTCTTTACGGTGTGGCACGCGTCTTTTTCTTCTACCTTGTAAACTCAACTCCTTGGAGTAATTTCGAACTTGTTAAGCCACAGGCGGTCCCAGGTGGTCCGTTGTGACGCTTACAAGTTGATTCACTTTAGGCGGACAATACCAAGGAGGTTTCAAAAAAGCATTTTATGTTAAAGCTTCGTTGCTTTTACATACGGAAAGACGAGGAAGGCGGGAGACAGAAAATCAAGACGATGAGCAAAATGAGAACAAGGTGAAAGCAGGAGCCAACGTTTCGAAAAGTGGACTTCATCTTTTTCAACGCTAGTCCTAATACATAGACATTTGTGTTGAAGAGTTCGGCGTGCCTTGAGGGTATTTATTGCCATCTTATCCGGACAAGTCCTAGTTAAGAAGAAATGGAGCAGCAGCGTGTTTTCCTCAAGCACGAATTTCGACAATGGCCGCATTCATCTCAAGGTTCAGCATGAATAGATGGATAATATGAGCATTACCTTTGAAGTGGGATGGTGGCTGATGTCATCCAAGCTCGTTATCTTAATTTTTCTTCTGGGTATATACATTGTCGTCCCATACGTCATTTGGTTCGTATTAACCAACCAATCAAACCAGAAATAAATTTATTGACTGCAGGAAGTATAGTGTCTTTTTCATTCTTTGTGTTTCCTGCCTTCAAGCCACCCATACACTAGCCGTATTTTGTCATATTCTCCACCGCAGGTTATATAACCATTCCTTATTCATCGTTAAAGCGAAGGGTCTCTGGCAGAGTAACTACATCCTGGTTGACCAATCACTACCTCTAGATAGATACTGCGACATGCTAAAGAAAATGATCTACGGTTTGTACGCGCATAGAGTCGTCGTTGGAAAAGTTTTGCCTTTAGCACCATGTTATTAGACATTCAGATCTGCTCGAAACTGCTGCCGAACTGCTGCCGCGCTACCTATGGGCGATAAATGGCATGAAAGTCTTCGTCAGAACACGCAGTCAGGGATCCAGCCTGGGATAAATAAGACAGAAGCCCTTCCGCGAGAGAGGCGGAGAGTCGGCTCAGCGATCCTGAGCAGCAATAAACCACGCAGCGCCACGGTTTCTTGCCAGTTCGTGGTCCGCTCCCACGCGAGTCCGTAAGCGCGAAAAGCCAGAACTGCTCTCCACCTCGTAAGCTATAGCAGTTGCCCGGATACAACGATGGCGTCTGTCTCACAGGAAGGTTTCACCGATGTTGAGTCACAGCGAGCAGAGGAATGACATTAGCCGTTCTCTGCAAAGAGCCTGTGCCACTGGTGCAGAATGGGAATGCCGCTGTGCTCTGGTTCGCTCATACGATAGGAGAAACTGCCCCGCAATGTCAGGGGCACGCCATAACCATTCATTACGCACTGCGCTGTTTACAAACCCTATTGCTCCACCACAAAGGGATTCCCTCTGGAAACGTGGAGCTCCATTCTTTCGCCTTCGTCTAATTTTGTCGTTTTATCTTTATTTCAGCAAGCTTGCACCTATTTCGTCACCTCTGTTACTTCTCCTTCCCCCTCTTCTCCTTTTCTCTCTCTCTCTTTCGCTTCTCTGGCATCAACAATGAAATACTGAGAGATTTTTTTCTCGCCGATTAAAACTTCAGGAACGTCCCTCGTAGTTATCCCATTGTGGTGCACATGTCGGTCGGAAAACGCGCTTAAGCATTGTCATAGGAAAACTTCAATGAAAGAGAGAGAGAGAGAGAGAGCGCCAGTGAGGTTTTACAAGAAGAGGTGCTCGGCTTTCTAAACAATTGAAGTACTGCCGAGCGTTACGATTTCCATTAGAATTGCTGCGGGGAAAAAAAGTGCGATGACAATCACCAGCCATTGTCACTTACTTCTTTAGAAATCACTTCAAAAAAGAATAAAATGCTGCCGTGAATATATTGGGTTCTCCCGCATGCAGGCGCTGTCACGAGCAGCTTTCATCGATGTTTAACTGGCCGCGTTTATTTTGCTCTCGGCCCGCATGCCGACTGCCGAGCCTGAGAATTTCCGTGCAAAGGTGTATCTAGCTTTGAAGTGCTAAAATATGCAGGGTACCCGAGAAGTCAAAGCTTTGTTTACAAAATTATAGGGCGATTCGGGGGCACATTGCACAACTAAGGTGTTGAATTTTCCAACCACCTTAGAATTATGTAGAAGAGGCATCTCGTTCGGAAGCTTTACAGTGTCAGCTCTGAAGAGCTCATCCACGCGTAATGAAGTCCATTGTGCGTCCGCAGGTATCGTGGTGAAGATATATCTACCTATAAATAGAGGGGAGGCAAGCGTGCACTTTGTTGGATCGGGGTGAAGCTTTGCGCGTAGCTAGCAGACTATGTCTAGATACTAACCTCAATGCGGTCTGATGCAGTGTCAAAGACCGTAGTTAGCGAAACTGAAATAAAGTTTAGGAGTGTCGTAGACCTAGGAGGGCTTTGGGGTGACATTGTTTTATGTGCAAGCTTACGAACGGTTGCCATAGCTCTTATAAAGGCTGCCTTTTTTTCTTTGCGAAGACATACATAAACCTTTGCGTTTCTAGAGAGGCTATGGCAAAATGCTTGTGAAGGCACATCCGATTCCTACTTCTATTTGGTCAAGCGTTCACTCTTCAAGCTCGTTCTATCACCTAGCAACGCAAGTAGACACATTGTGTGAAATCAGAGATGCGACATTTCTTACTAAGCGGTCGCACGAGTGAGCTTAGGAATGGAGGAGTCCGGATGAGGTCACTGCCAGACCTCCTCAGTCTTAACCGGCCACTTTCACCTTCCCCCTCGGCTTCCACGCCGAGAACGCGTGGAATTTTTCTGTCCGCTCCCCAACGCGGCAATTACGGCTGTGTTCAGATCCCAATACCTTGAGAAGTCGCTGGACTCAACCTGTGACACTTGCGACACGGGTGAGCCAGCCACAGGACACCGTCTGCTCTGCACATGTCTCGGCCTATCTGCACTGAGAAAAATCTGCCTTGCCTGATTGCAGAGCTCAAGCGTTACGTATTAAACGACTGGATTCTTACGTCGTACATACATATATACATATATATGCATATATTCATGTACATACATGGATATATGCATTTGGGAACTCAAGTTTGAGTATCGAGAGGGCTCCTTGTGATAACAGTGATGATTATTCGTGATTGGGAAAACCGTCGCCAAATACAATGTCAAATCAGAATAACAACATATGTACGCGTAAGGTGTAAGACATTTGTATAACAAATAGAAATTTAACTGAGATTTAATATACTTGGTTAAACTAAATAAAGCTAAAAATGAGAATCGTTTCAATAAGCGTCCACTGCATCCAATTTGATTAGATTTGTTGCAAAAAAGAAAATTAAGATCTACAGGCTGCAAGAGAGCCTACATTTTATGTCGGAAATAATTTTTTTACAATAGCTGTTGAAAATTGTGAATTAAGAAGAGAAAGCATTATGCTTGCAACTCCAACTAAAAAGAAAAAATAAAGAAAGACAGCATCCCAGTTCTTTAAACGGCACCTACTAAACACCTGAAGTAATCAATACTGATGTATTATGCGCCACTCTGAAATACTATCAATAACTTGTGCATGAGACATTTGAGAGCCCTCAAACGGTGTAATAATTTCACGTTAGGTGTTCATTCATATATCAAATTTGTCCGATTCAGATGCTCCATCAGATTCAGATTGTACAGAACTCCGATATCTGTTTCAGACGCACTGTTAGGGACTTGTAAATTTGGTGTTTCAATTTTTTTGACCTTACCGATTTTGGCAATGTTTTTTAGACTATGAGGATCATTAAATCAAGCTCCTCCTTCCTACATTTGTTAAAGTTAATCTTTCTCTCTTCAATACAATCTATTTCATTCGAATCAATTCTGAGGTTGTGTAATAAGAACGTTTCTGCATTTTACATGTATCTGAATAGGGACATCGGAGTTCGCCTCGACTTGAGAAAGAGATGCTGTCTTTAATAAAAAAACTGGAACTGTTTGCCTTACCGATGGTTCTAACATGCTACTCCAGATTTTGGGTGAAATATAGATATACACAGTGATTATAAAAATATGCACAAATGGCACACAAGTCAGCAGACATTCAAACCCTCGCAAACTGTTCATGAAGTCTCAGCAAGGCCTGTACTAAAAAAAAAAGTGTAAGCGCTTTTGCTGCACGCATGCGCAGGCAGTGTTTTTAAACATGCCAAAAAATGTGTAGCTTCAAGCTCGAATCGCGGTACAAATGCATCGCAACCTTGGGAAATTGTCCGTCTGATGAATAACGAAGAATAGTCACATTAAACATGCGGCAAGTCCTCATGAGCATTGCAAACTGAACAAATCTGCGAGTCTTGAAGTTTACATTTGAAGCTTTTAGTGTAAACCATATTGAGCCTGGTGTGGTTGAGCGTGTTCTTGCCTACTTAGGTTTTGTGGTATGTTAAAATCACAACACGGATCAGTTTTGTAAAGGAATCGGTATTGCAGGTTCGTTCGCGTCACAGCACACAGAATGCTGTGAACGCCACACGGCAGTAGACACCACAGTCGAAGCGTCTCTACTTGAAAATGACATTTCGAGTGACTCCTTCGAATGGCCCTGTGCAGCTCCGGCAAGGCAGTCGGCATGAACGTCGCCTCGTATGAAACAGCAGCCAGGCAACCACTGCAACGTAACGTTGATGGCGCAACTAGTTCAGTGGCCGTAGCTGAAGTCCGGTGGCTAATTGTGGCAGAGGTTGTATAGCACACAGTGACATAATAGACACTCCAATGCCAGGTGATGTAGCTGGGACAGAGCTATCGGTGTGTACATGTGAGTATACAGTTAGGAATATGTTGAAGAGCAAAATGTATCAGCGCTGGTCTACGATAACTTATTTTGCTCTGAGATCCGGGCACTGGTGTGATGATTGACCGGGAAAGGAATTTCTAAGGGTATCCGTCGGCAAAGAAAAGCTCTATAGTTCAGTGGGATACAGGGGATGACCTGGCACTACGGCAAGACAGCGTACGCGAGGCTGAAGAGACTCCAGCAGCATCTAGCTAAAGCTTCCTCTTGAATTCAGCATCTCCCATTTATCTGTCGCAGGCACATTATCAAGCTTTGTCAAGAAAGTAGCCAACGCCTATACCGCTCACGCGTATATCGGGGGGAAACGTCGAACGCGAAGATATACATTTAATTTGCGGAATCATCCGTGAATTACTCGCATTCCGGAAAGGCAAAGCTTCTGACTCGCGACACTGAAAGGCCGATTAAACAACTCGATTCTTCATCGTCTGATGAACTTTCAGCGGGATAGTAATTTAAAATAGCCTCGATAATACACCTCATATTATTCCTACAACGTCAACGACGGTGTCAAAGTATGTTGTTATTTCTTCATGCGCTTCGCCTTCATTTGCGTACTTTGCACGAGATCTGTAGTTTTTTAAAGTAGCAATCTGCTATACTTTAAGAGAGTGATATGAATAAGCAAGAAAGGGCGAGGGACTTTTACAACGGGTTTTCAAAGAAGGCCTGACAGGAGGTGCCCATCATAGCCGCATTTTCCATTCTTTGTCGTAACTGTCATTCGCTTCCTCAAAAACACTAACATCGAAGAACAATTAAGGATTTGTTGTTGCACCAGCCCGACGAGTCTTCATTTATCTACTAACGGGCTTGCTCTTGGTCAAAATTTGCGAATTTCTTTTCTCAGGCAAGAACTGAAAAGTGAAGCGCATCTTCTCTATGTTCGCATTCACTTTTTTATTCAGTGAAATCAAAAGCAGCCATGCAGGAAATGACAGCAATATTGTCAAACATGGAGGCGTCCTGAGTGGAGTTAATTTTCGTGGCAGGAAAGATGACTTACCTGAAGCCGAATCTTGGGCTGCGACACTCAGTCTATATTCTTCGAATCCTTTTTCGAGCGTGTTTATCAGGCTTCTTTATTTTTTGTTCGGTTTGCCATTCGGCGCTGCAACCACTCTTGAGCTTCTCCATTTACTATCTGCCTTATCCAAGCCCGCCGCGCTGAATGGCAAATCTTTAGCCGGTCTCGCAACGTATGTAAATTAGGCAGCAAGGCAATGCCTTTGCAACGCCGAAGCATTGCCACAGAGGAACATGCCTTGACGCAGTTCCACCTGTAAAAAGGCGGCAACGGAAATCTGGGGAGGGCAACGAAAATCTGCATGTGCTACCCCAGTGCAAGAACCATTAGAATGCGTAGAGCTGTGGGGTAAGGCATTTTTATTCGTTCCGAGTTTTTGCTCTTGTAACCACGCGTCCTACCACAAAGGTTTCGGGGTACATCTGCCGCTGTTTGATTCCCCACTTTTATTACGTAGAATAAAGATGCTGACTCAAGATCAAGGCCTGGAAAGCTACTAGTCCTCCGTGTATTTCACCTTTACTTCCTCCGTGTGAAAGAAATAGAGGAGTCGGTTTCCTATGCTCGTGCCTCTCAGATCGATGGCTAAGTTCACCATTTGGTGAAAAACAACGTCGCTGTCACATCAAGGAAGATTGTAATCGGCACAGTTTTTCGTAACCGAAATGTCTATTTTTGAAAGGATTTGTACTGCGCGATACAGTGCGGCCACTCCGCGTGGTCTCGATTAGACTACATGTTCTCCATATCAGAGTTCACATATAGCCTACTCATCTGCAAAGTACAGGAACTCACACTAATGGTCTTTAATTTGGAGTTTCACTTGGAGTTTTCACTTCCGAAGTGTTTGCGCAGGTGTTCTTCGAAACGGAGTTGCGTCTTTACCTAAATTTCTTGTTAGAGTGAGGCATCTGGGCGAGAAATATGCAATTGCACAATATTAAGAACACTTGTTGGGCACGTGAAACGGCAGACATTCATCAGAACAAAATCTGGTGGAGAATATTTAACGCGAAGAGGAGGCTTCCCCACTGCGGCCTTACACTTACAGAACGATGTCCTGCCCCCGAAAGTCAAGATTTTTTTTAAGAAATAGGAAAGCATGGAACGTATAGCAGTGGCAGACTGACGCCATCTTTGAAGCCGAAAACAACGCTTCACTTGTACGCGGAGCACCATCCCTGTTTCTCTGCACTGATCTGAAAGCACACAGGCCGCAGCTATTATAGGAGCAGCAAGCAAAGAAAGCGCGACGTCTGCTGCACCGCTCATCGGATCCAGCTGCCTTTCACTTACGACCACATCTGCAGTCGTCGATCGAAATTTGCGTCCGTACTTGGAACTGTTTAAAAGGCACGGTGGGACGTACAGAGACTATTGTATACATGGTGGCCGTAAGGAATACTATTCTTAGCGCTTGTCATTGTTGCGTAGGTGCTATTTTACCACATTGTGCGATTGTAGAATTGAAATAAAGGGCTGAGGAGATGGCAGTAATGATTTATTTGAATGAATAAAGAAGAATCAAGCAAGAGGCTGGTAAGCGATCTATGAAAATCGGCTGCATTCAATGGCGCAGAATGTCGCGGAGCCATGGTGTTCTTTTATCGCGACTCGTTTCTACTTTCTCATTCAACGCTCGTTCTTTGTAGTCTTTCTTCATGCCAAATCGATCTCCGTTCCAGGAAATTCAGATTTGAGTGCGCCGCGCACTGGTTGGAGACACATACACACAGATAAAGAGTTTAAAGGAAGCTGAAGATGTCAGCCCTGCTAAATGCAGGGTGTGCTATTTCAGATCAGAGTTGCGGAGTGGGACTCTCCATTCCATTCCAACTTCATTTCGGAGAGTGGAAATCTCCGTAATTCCACTGGTTAAAACTCCTCAAAACGGTGAGTGTTGGACTATTCCCACTCCTGAAGTGGCTGAACGGATCCATTCCATTTCTCCAATTCCAGTAAATGAAATGCCTTTTTCTGTAATTGCTTACTACTTGCACTATTTTGAAGTCTTGACAACATCAGAAATATTCTTATATACTATCTTTCCACAAGAACGTATATGCCTTGGAGCCTGTTATTTCTGCTGCACGTCTTTTCCTGTAACCTAATATCCACTGTTTAACAGTAGATACGATAAGTAAGAAATATATCACGTGATTGCAAAATAAATTAGTTCTTGTGATAATAATACAAGTATCGCCAAGCATGTCAATTTCTGAAGAGAGGACCGCATGTCAGATTGCAATGCAGTTTCCTCTTTCAGAACTCCTCTTTAGTCTCTACATGAAAAAAAAGGCAAGATCCAGAAAAAAAAAGCTCAGTAAATTTCTATGGTGCTTCAAGATGATAATAAAAAAATTGCGCAGTAATCGAGGCTTTCATAAACAGTTTCACTTCATCGAGTTTACGTAGTTATTATTCAATTTGGAATTGAGCCTATTTTTTTCACAGCCAAACAGGGCACTAATTTATGAGAGCATGAGTCGCCGATTTTGTAAATACTAGCATACAGTTGCCCGCTCCTAACAACTGAAGTTAGCTTTACTTTAGCTGTGCAAGTGTTAGGCGGTTCACAACTACATCACACGCAGCGATACCAGCTAGGTTTGCTTGCTGAATAAAACTCACCATTTCCAAAAATCTCTAATTCTTCCATTAAGTAAAAATACAAAATAATCTTGCACTGTTGGGGCACGCCATGCATTTATCAATGCTATTCTGCCACTTTTGTGACTAATATAAAGCGAAACGCATTTTTCACATCGACTAGCATGTTAGTGGGCGTCATTTTTATTGCGATAGCAATTATATGGACACTTCCACCGGATTTCTGCCGTCGTCGTCGCCGTCACCGTCGCCGTCGTCGTCGCCGTCGCCGTGAGGTTCCGTATAGATAAAATCTTCGCCGCGCGCCGTATGCCCGAGCAAAAGCGTGCGGGGACGCACGCTGTCACGGAGAGCGAACGCACTCAATCTTCCACGCGCAAGCAAGGAAGCGAGAAGCGAGCGCCGGAGGGAGCGTAGGGGGGGGGGGGGGGGGCGCATTTCTACTCTGCCAACAACCGCGCTCGTCGCTCGCTCGCACCGTCTCTTATCTCCACACGGCTCGGACCTTTACATTCGCCGCTCAGTTTCCGTTGAAGCGATAGACCGCACGTACCTTCCCCGTTGCGGCGTATATGCGCTTGCTGCCAGCGTTTTGACAGTCGTTGTCTGCAGTCATTCAGTGTGATCTATTCATGTTTGTTTGTGCGCGCTCACACCACAGTTAGTAATAGTCGGGCCACATTTTCCAACGCACGCTACACATGCAATGCTGCCCGGATCGGCAGTGCAGCGCTACAGGTGTGTCCCTTCGCACGCGCTGCCCACGGGCAGCGCTTCTCATCAACACCACCGTTTCACACGCGCCTTCTCGTGGTCATCGAGTCTCTCTTCATGTCGGTCTACTTACGCCGCAGCACACCTGCTTACTTAATCAGCTCATGTTTACTACAATTCATATTGCTACCAAAGCCGCTCACCTTACTTCGTATGACATTGCTGTGTTGCCATCGCATTCATTGCTTCGCCCTTAGGGCGAAACTGTGACACTTTTTTCCAGCACATCTCTCTGAGGACCTGTTATCGCGCCATCTGGACATTTCAGAGTGCGACCGTTTTCGAAGTCGTTCTCGGCCTCGTAGGTTAAGCATGCTCTTGCTAAATCAAATCATTCGTGAGAACCAGAAATTGTTGTCTTTAAATGGCACTTCCACATAGTAACTCAGAAAAGGTTTCCAGGTCTTCAGAGGTGTACAATGCGGAGAATACGTTGTACACCTATCATGACAGAGGTAGTCACTTACAGGTAGATATTGAAAGAGCCGGTATTGAGCAAAAGTTTAGAAAGGCACTAAAATGGCCAATTCTATTTTAGTCGAATTGGCAAATTTACCAGTTTTGTGCGCTGAATATAGGTTAAATGCAATATTTAGCACTCCGGGACTATAGGCCCATTCTATTGCGACTCCATTCCGGAATCTCGGACTCCCGTTCAATTCCCATTGCCCCTGTCTGACTGGTGCCATCGTTCTATTCATATTCTATTCCAGAAGTGCGACAATTTGTAATTTTTCCAGCATCATTCCAACTCTGGAGTTGACACTCCACAACTCTGCTTCAGGTGAGGTGTTCGAATTGGCAAGAGGAGGATCGACAAGAACACCAAAGAAAACTAAGGAATGAAGACAAGACAACTAAGAATAAACAAACTAATCAAGCTCAGATGACTGGCAAAAGTTTAAAAAATGTTGTCGCAGTTTCACCTGAAAGACGAAGCATCAATTGCGATAGCAAATTTGTAGAGAGCTATACAGAGTAATGAATACTAATGATAGTAGCTTTATCAGCTGTATAAACTTGGACATGCAGCAGCACCGGCAACACGCAGAACTGTTGTCGACGCCGTCGGCGTTTTGCCCGCGTTCCCACAAAATGCGTGCGGCGTTGTTGACTGGCAGGAGCCTCTGATATAAATAGGCACTTGGTGCCGCAGCTAAACGTCGCCTCCCTTAGAAGTGCGCGTATCACCGCGGAAACACCCTTAGAAGTGTGCGTGTGCAAAGTGCACACGCGAGATGAAACTCAGAGGGGCACGGTTTTTACCACTGTCCACGCGAAGACAGATTTCACATAAAGAACATACGTAAGTCATTAGGTTTCTGCTGTAGCCAGAATTTCATTTAGGAAGTTCGTAAAAAATATGTATCTCTACAACTCGACATATGAATATCATAAAAATCTGATTAGCTCAAATCGTCTGATGCTACGCGGGGGAAAAAATCCGGGTGTGATTTAGCGGCAAATGCGAGAGAAATCCATTAGCATTATCTCGCACCACGTTGAAGTCCCAGATCCATGATTTGAACCACGTTCACCACATTGACAAGTGTTGTTCAGGAGCTCACTCGACACACGTCTTGCCTCTTCGAGAAGCGAAGTGTAACTGACAGTGGTCCGGAGCAAACCACCGTCAGTAGCACTATATATTGCTACGAGAGACACATTCTGCCAGGGGCAGACGACAAAGAAGACGGTTCTGTCGGGTGAAGACGTTGTGCCTGCACCGAATGACATGGTCGGAAGCGTGATGAAGCGGCCGTTGCGGAGCTCCGGATGGAAACAGGGAACTACCCAGCACCTCCACCACAAAGATGTTACGTAAAATGACACAAGGCGGGACTATTTACACTGTATTTACACTACACAGACACAGTAGCCAAGATGGTGGACAGCCACCAGCACCCGACAGAACCGTCTTCTTTGTCGTCTGCCCCTGGCAGAATGTGTCTCTCGTAGCAATATTATGTATTGGTATCTGTCGGCTGGTCGGGTAGCTGACTCAGCCGCACTTCTGTACGCAGACGCGCGACAACGGTGTGCAAAAGTTCTGAAGAGGGCAATGAACTTCCTCCTACAGCGAAGCTTTCTCTTCGAACCCCCCTGTGCCTCTTTTACTGACCGTGGTTGCCGCCTGTTACTGCTGCTGCTGCTCATGCGTTCTTGCCGAATAGCTCATACTCGGCTGCTAGACGGCGGCGCCTTCCAGGAGTGATGGTCCACACTATTTCACTCGCAGCAGTGGAAGGTGGAGGGAGAAGCAGCCTTCGTATGTGGGTTGTTGTACGCTGGTGGAGAGGGCGAGGGGGCCGCGACGTGGAGAGCCGCGATGCGACGGGAGAGGGGGCACCGGAGGAGATGGCCTCACGTTGCGCATGCGTTGCACCGTCTGAAAACCGTGTGGACGGTCGCACCCGCGCCTCCAAGCGGAGGTGGGATACCCCGAGCAAATGGCGCAGAAAGCACTCCTTATGCATTTAGGGAAAGCTTCACAGCATATAGATTCCAACAGGGCACGTTGGATCTGATGAATTTTTTTTTGTGTTTATAATGTAAGCAGTTACAGAAGCTTCGCGGAATTTCGCTCCTGGTCCTTGTCTAGAGAAAAGCAGGATGCTGCGTCCACATTAGGAGCTTTGAATGAATACCATTGCAAATTGCAGTGAAAGCCTTTTTAAAATTGCAGAAGGAAAGCAAGACAACAAATCAGAAAGCAAGTGAAGAAACCTAAGTACGAATATAAGACCATGATAAGCTTTGTATCGAGTGGCCAGAAGGGGGCGTTCTAAACCCAGATTGCAGTATCACATAATGGCGTGCAGCACCGTGTACTGTGGAACGAGCTATCGTGGAACTTATTCGCTGCGTTTTCAGGCGAAGGCCCGGCATAGCCTTTAGGAAATTGCAGGCCCTCAGAAAGATATAGCTTAACGTACTGTTTTTGACGAAGCAGGATACGACACGCTGAGATAAAAGACTACAAGCTGACGTAATCAAGTAAATATTTTTTGAGCGCATTTGGAGACGAGGCAGAAGTTTCTAAAAGGTATGACAGGCTCATATGTTGCGAAAGCAATATGTGGGAGAAAACGAAAGTGCTGGTTCATTTCGTAATGAGCGTTGCTGATCTGACATCATATTTTTACTTTTGACATCTAAGCAGCAAGATGAACTGGAGGAAGGAGATAAGTACGCTCATAAGTGTCCGTACCGGTATGGACGATCATCGCTTGCAGTGCAAGATGGTTAAAGGAGGCCATTATCTCGATAGCCATTGTACTGGAGGAGAAAGAAATAGCTGGCGGGTTTTCTCGAAGCGTGGTTGAGAAGGAAGGTAATAGCAGCGGTGAGTAACGGCGAACTATGAGCGATGACGATTTCGCCGCCTCGAACTGAAAAAGGTTTTCAAGTTTAGCGGGAACTGCTCTTCTTTTGCTGTTTATTATTTGTGATTTCTTGCCGAACATTCCTTTCTGTCTCTTTTTGGACACCTAAGATGTTTGGTTCATTTAAAAATCAAATTGTTTGCCGCGAAGAAAAATAGAGCACTCTAGGTAATGGCAATTTGAGCGCATCCCCAAGGCGGTCCAGAAAACGGCGCTTCATTCTTTGTCGAATAGCGTTCGGGGTGACTGGCGCTTTTATTTTTATTTAGCTCCTTTTTTTTCAGCACGAGTTTCGGCAACGCTTTCGTCGGAAATTGAACGCGGAGCTTCCGGTGGCCATCAGGGCAGCGTAGCTCAAATTTCCTCCCGGACGTTATTCTGTGGTCGACTGGAGAGAAACAGCTTACTAGAATGTCAAGTGATATTCATTTTTGCAGCTGTAAAGAGAAGAAACACGTAGTGCATATAAATCGGGAAGCTTGACGTTTACACCTTGTGGTGAAAACTTTGTCCCACTGACCACGCTCGCCCCCTCCACTGCCGTTATTTCATGGTTACTACAGCTGAAACTCGCTATTAAAGAGGTCCTGAACCACCCCGGGCCTGGTCTGAGCCAAATTGAGCCAAACATTTTGCAGTTGTGATCGACGCGTGGCGCTCGCAAGCGGAGTGCGAAGTCCGCACCTTTTTTCTCAAGCGCTCTATTTTCCACAGAAGCCTACTTTTCACTCTTTACGTGCTGTTATATTTCGTCATATTGCAGATTCCCATACGCGGCTGCTAATGGCAAATAGCTGACATCAATCCAAAAGGGTGTTTGGATAAGTGGCATATTTATTGACGCAGTTTAATAAACAGGCGGAAGTAAGCGAAAATCTGCTTTTCGAATTTCAATAGAAATTACGTGCTTCCGCAAGTACGACTATCGTACTATCGCCTACTGTCGTCTTCTAACGCTGGCCACGCCCGCCCGCGTAGGAGTGTCACTTTGGCCACACTGCTTATCAGTGCCGTATAGCCGTCAGGTCTCGCTAATTTCTGTTAGTTTTGAAGACTCAACTAGCCTCGAACCACGCGAAACTTAAAGTCAGACCCGACGTGCGCTTGCGAGCAAGCACTCACTCCTGGCCACTCCTGGCTAGACGCCTTGACGACTTCGCTTCGTATTGAGCTATTGCGCAAAAATGCGCAATTTGGATGTGGCTACGATCCGTTGGTCAAGCTGGTGCAAGACAAAGCTGGTGTACACCACATAGCATGGCCAGACTGGAGCACATGAGTGTGAGCGCGCATTCCGACCCTGTCGTGCACATAATTAGCCACTGCAGTTGCACGTAGCTCCGTCTGTAGCGTAGCGTAGATACAGCGGCCGCCATGGAGGGTTACGACGAGAGCGTTCACTGAGCTGCTGCGGCTAGCTGAGGACGACAGCGTGCTGTGTGTGGTTGGTATCTGTGGGTGACGTGACTCAAGGCCCGAGCGACAACATCTGACGAACAGGTCGTCTGCTTCCCGAGTTGCACCCCTTCGAGGTGTGTCGCCATCATGGTGGAAGCTCATTACGTTAGGAATCCTTTCAACGCGAGTCAGGAGTACGACATCCATTGCTTAGCCGTTGTGCGCGCTGCCGACGTACTCGCAGGAGTGAACATGAAGAGGAATTTCGTTATACCCTCGGAAATTATGTGATTGTCGTAGAGATAAGTGCGAAACGAAATGGGTGACTCATATCACTTGGTGCAAGAATGGCCGCGCGTAGTTATCTAGTACACTGGAGCACAGCAAAGGGATGAGACACTGTAAACTCAACCGTAAGCTGAAGGATAGCCTGTGAGTTTAGCGCGTCGTAGGCGCCAAAATTGGAAGTAGTGGCGTCTATGTGAACATCCAAAATGAAATTTGAACTTTGCACCACGGTGACGTTCAGTAGGCGGAGTGTTGTGGGCGCCGCCCATCTCGGCCATAGCTTTCGGAGAGCATGGCATTGAAGAACTGGGAGAATCGCGAAGGGGATCATAGGCGATCGTCGATTGCCAATAACTCCGCTTCTGCTGAACGCGCTGAAGTACCTTTAGCGGCAAAGTATTTCTGAAATAGTCTGTTTTAACGTGAAATGTATTTATCGACTTCAACTATCGACTTCAAAAGAAGGTGTTTCAAGACCCCTTCCCGGAGAGACCACAAATGACCACTGAATAATCAAAGCTTAATAAAACAGCCCCCATGCCATAATGTGCGAAGTATACTTGAAAAGAGTATATTCTGGAGAAAGGTCTCAGACGTCTTCTTTCAGATTTGTTGCCAAGAGCAGCATTATTCCAATCCCAGTGCAACAAGTGCACGAAGCAGCTCGATGAGTGCGTCGAGGCAGCCAGAAAAATTTTAAGCTTTTTCAAAGCAGTGCCTACTATGGGCGCGGGGGACCTCGAAAAAAAGAAAAGAAAAAGATGATGTCGCTTCTCTGAATCGCCGCAATTGCTTCGGGTGTAGGTTGTCTGTAATTTTCCCAAATTTAGAGTGGTTGTGATTGCGATAAAGTACTATAAACAGCAGCAAAGTATTCTAGCGCAAGCGTACTTCTTTTCACCTAATACTGTCCATATGAGCCAACTTGGTTCTCTTGTCAATGTTGTAAGCAGTGTCGGGGTATTGTAAATGGTAGCAATGAGAGGTCAGCGGGAATCGCGCAATCTGAAGTGCGCTTCGACCTCCTTAACGCCTGAGGGATGTAAAGGGCATTCTAACATCCATATACGCTCATTACTAAAGACAGTTTAAAACAATGTAAAAAGCAGTATCTCGGTGCAACCGTCAAAACCGGATTAGGCTTCTCAGTCTGATATCAAGCTACACGTAGACTTAGCATAGCACATAGGTAGTCAGGACAAGTTTTATCAACGGGCCATATCAACAAGTTGCTGGAAATGCCAAGCGGGGAAACAGCTGCCGTCGTTCTCGATGCCACAGCGGTGGTCCATCCGTAGTTATAATACAATTTTTATTCCGAATACCACATACGCTAGCAACGCAAGATGCTGTGAACGAATTTTTTAAGTGTCGATGAATGGAAATAAATATGCAGTCCGCTAGCTTGCTTATTTGCTGATGTTGTTAGACTATAGAGACTACTTATTACACAGTGCTCTTGTTCCTTGCCTGTCACATTGACTGTGTTTGGTGTTATGAGACGTGCTGTACAAGTGATGGTTGTGAGTGGTTCCAAATGCACATATTTGTCATGTTGCATGCTGCTTCTGTCCTTTTTCCAGAAGTATATCATTAAATTTTATAAAATTTATATTTAGTGATCTAGTTCCCCAATACAATGAGTCCGAAATTTGACGATCAGGACAGTAAAGCTCTTCGCAATATTCAAAGCGCACGCAAAACGTCGTTCGTAAAAATTGCTTTGAGCACTATTCGGTGTTATAAACTTGACCTCAATCACAGATCTCCACTTTCTTCTTAGATGCTATATGGGGCTTAAGATACGTATTCAAGTAAATAAATAGCCAGACACGAACCAGAACAAATGAGGAATTCCAGAAAGGGCTAGCGCTAATATAAAATTGCCTATTTAGTAACACTCATCCAGAGAAGAGTGGCCCACGTCCTCTCCTATAATCAATCATAATATTTGCTCCAACGTTTCCGCTCTGTCAAACCTAACATCAGCTGTGATGAACTCAGCTGGGATACCCCGCTTGTATTTTTCATGAAGACGTTAAAACCTTCGTCTGTTTTTAACCTTCGTAAAGTATATGGAGCTCTCATTATTGACTAGTGTAACAATTTCCTTTTCTAGGGCGTGAAATGTCCTCGATCTGTTCAGCGCTGGCTTAATGACAGCATTTTTTTTTGAGTTTTAGACATTTATATTAACGAGGAAATGAGGGGCGTGGCAGATGTTCTTCTGAACACCGCATCGGGACTTGTTTCGCGAAGCTCGCTCAAACAGTACTCAGCGCTAGATAACGACAAACACGAGGTACGAGAGAGACAGGAAGCGATGTACGCGTAAAATCTGAGAGTGGGAGCAACCTTCTCGACGAGCCTTACTCAAGGGGCGAGCTCGCAATTACGCAGGGTGCAAGCAGCAGGAGCAGCCGAAAGAAAAACTCGTACTACCACGCGCTCATCTCTGAAACGACCCGCTATCTCCCACAGCGCGGTTCCTGCCTTGAGTGGCGCGCTGCAGTGCCTGCGTTTCTCTCTCACCTCATTCCAGTCTTTTGTCCCTTTCCTTCACTGCGCTGTCGTCGTCGTCCCTAAAGTGCTTCCTTTCCATTGCTCGAGGCGGGCATCCGATTGTCTTAACGAGGGAAGACACTGCAGTAGTGGTATAGTCAAGCGGCGACCTTTAACGAAATACATCCCAACAGAATGAGCAGGAGGTGCGCCAAGCAGTAATTTGCCCTAATGAAGGGAATGCGCCTTTTGAGCTGGAGCGCGAATACGAGCATTGTTGAGGCACGTGGAAGGCCTCCGGTGCTCGCCGTTACTCCGCCGGCTAGGCGAAAGGACCAGGGGGGCTTACTCAGGCTGACTATACGCGGCTAACTATAGATTGTTTCTGTGAGATTGTTGCGTTGCTGTAATAATGCACACTTATTTCTTGGTTTAGCGAAATAGGGACTAACTGCGTTTGCCGTACCTGTTGCCGCAGCTGTTCAGTTGTTGCAGTAATGGCTATACTCCGCAAATTACGATGTTTGCAGGCGCTTGCGAAATAATACGGTGCTCGGAATGTGTAAACTTCGAAACACATGGGTGCCTGCTATTTCATAGGAATGTTTTCTTGGCACTGCATACAGATGTGACAAGTGAAGCTCATTCCTGATTTATGCTTCGATAAAAGCGAATGCTGAGGTTCATGGACTCTCAAATGGTATCTGCTATGGCTCGGAGCTCCGTCTTGCGTCGGAGCTCCGTCTAGCATTAGATGTGCCCCGAACCTCCACCAAAGTGTGGCACAAGGAATAAAGAAACAGTGAAATCTGTTTCCAGCTTATGTACAGAAGACAGGAAGATCAGTGAAGTTCCTAACATCGTGGTCTGCCGACCCAAGCTCGTGCCCTCCTTCTTCCACCTTGTTTGCAACGTTGTAACATATTAAGGGTGATCTTTCTGCGCGAGGAGTGTTCATGTACAGCTGTCATTCACAGCAAGGAATAACTAACGAAAGGCTCATAGGTCGGCATTGACCTGAGTTGTTTTGTTTTCTGAGGCGTGTGCTTAATTCTTACCGCCACCACGTCATAACATATAACGGTTCCACTAAAACTCGTTAGTCACGGTAGAGCGAACGACCACTCACCTTTAAGGTTGCAAGTATTGCTTACACTTGCAACCATTACAGTTTCGGGCAGAGAAGTGCTTATGTGACAAACTGGATGTGGTACGTAGGAGTAAACAAAAAGGAAACGCGTGAAAGGACCACTGTGTTTCGCCGGTTACACTTCACCTGCCTGTGACAGAAATGAACGTTGGAGCTCCAAGGAATAAGGCATAACAGCGGGGCGAATGAACACAAGGCAGCACGATGAGAGCCAACAATCAAAATACAGCAATTATACTTATAACTGCATTCTTACGTCATATTAGGCCCGGAAAAGACAGCAGGAGCAAAACAAGAATAACAATCACCACAAGAAAGACACTTCTTCGAGGAAAGAGAGAGGTGCGTTGATTAGAAAGGCTTCAAACATTTCCATTTCATTTCCCTATTGGTCTTTGGCGACAAACTTCACGGGCTGAAACCACGAAGGCTGGAAAATAAAATTCTGAGGTTTTGCGTGTCAAACCCACGGTCTCATTATGAGGCACGCCCTAGTGAGGGACACCGGATTAAGTTTTACCACCTTGGATTACTTAACGTGCACCCAATGTACAATATATGGGCGGTTTTGCATTTCGCCCCCATTGAAATGCGGCCGCCGCCACCGGGATCACAGCACTATATTAAGGCGAACCTAATATGTGCCCTCATATGCCCCATGAAGGCGAACCTAATATATAAGCCTCATATGCCCCATGAAGCGAAAAATTCGGCTTCCGCCCGGCGTCCATACAGCTTCCGTCCGGCGTTAACATCCCATGGTACGAAAACCCACATGACCAAGTAACGACGTCACACTCCCGGCAATGGACCTGTTGTGGCTCGCACTGCGAAATTCCACAGTGAACAGCCACGGCGTCGGCCAGATGCCGTGGCTCACACCCAAAAAACCGACCTGGCCCACTCCTAAAATTTGATTAAGGCAGATTAAAGTGGATTAGGGTGAATTAAGGTCGATTAAGGTGGATTAAAGCGGCTTAAAGTGGATTAGGGTAAATTGAAGTGGAAAAAAGCGTATTAAGGTGGGTTAAGGTTGGTTCAAATTAGAGTAAGGATGATTAAGGTGGGGTTTTAATTTAAGGTGACAATTTACACAAGTCCTCATGCTTTCGCCTTCAAATCAATTACTTGACTGTAAACTTTTGAACGCGAGAACTGCTCAGAATAGGAAATGCTTTCCCGCATGAACAAAACATTGCACTCGCCGTGGTTGCTCAGTGGCTATGGTGTTGGGCTGCTGAGCGTGACGTCGCGGGATCGAATCCTGGCCACGGCGGCCGCATTTCGATGGGGGCGAAATGCGAAAACACTCGTGTACTTAGATTTAGGTGCACGTTAAAGAGCCCCAGGTGGCCCAAATTTCCGGAGTCCCCCACTACGGCGTGCCTCATAGTCATATCGTGGTTTTGGCACGTAAAACCCCATAATTTAATTTAATTTTAACACAGCATTGCGCAATAGAAGTTACAATATTGGAAGCAGATCACAATAAAGTCTTTATTTTTTTACCACAGTAGTATATAAAATACTCGGACACATTTCGAATTGAACGACTGATGGTTAATTTTGTGTCATTCGCTTAAATGAAACTTCGGATAAACGAAACACAATTTTGTGTACCTTCGAGTTTCCTTTAAGCGCAACTCTAACTGTAATAGAATTGACACTGACTGTGTTTCGGAATAATTTCAAAGCTGCTATACCAGAAGTGAGAACCACAGTTTTTTTGTTACTAGTCTTTGGATGATACATTGCCGGCCCATTGTGTCTTCATATATCGTTATCTATACCCCATGGTTCACTTAGTCAAGTACGTAATAACCTTCACAAACATTGCGTACTGGTCCCATTTTGTTGGAAGTAAATCGTACAGCAGCATAAATTAACCAGAAGTAAGCATCTTGAATGTCTATATTGTATAAGTCCCCTAGACAAAAAAAAAAAAAAGCCTCGAGTTAGAAATTTAAAGTGTTTACAATCGTGAAGTTCTATAAAATAAAAAAAAAGAACGCAGAAGAAATGGGCGATCAAGTAAGCGTATAACGCGACAAGCACTGTGAAATAAGCATAAAGGGATGACGCATTGTTCTATAAACCAAGAGAGCGCTTGGAATATTGGAACTTAAGAGATATTCCGAAATAGGTTCGTTTCTTTTTATTTCATCCAGCAATTAAGAAAAATGACTAAAGGTGAACCCCTGATATATGTACTTACGGATAGATGGATCATTTCATTTTTCATCTATATCCTCCTGAGTCCCGAGCACAATTATTGGATATAATCGGTCTTCAAGGTGTTTTTTATTCTGTAAAATTATGTTACGAACTTAAAAGCAATTTTAAAGATTTAAATACCACGGTTAGATGCCAAAAAATGCGTCTCCACGTGCGTGAAAAAAATAACTATCTTCAGCATCTCCTCATGTTTGTTTTGGTAAAAACTGCATTTCATTGCTTAAACGCAGGGATGAAGATAGAATTGCATGTGCTACATTGTCATGCTGCTGCCGCGTCCGGTATTGTCACGCAATCTCAGTGATCTCGAAAAACACCTCAAGGTTGCTTTCGGCCGTCTGGGGCGACACAGGCATAGATGCATTTAGGGCCAAATTTCTCGAAAGTGGATGACAATAATGAGTAAAACACTACTTTACAAGCACCGTACTTCATACCCAGGATGAATATTTTGCTTAATCACTTCCGACTGAATTTCGGGGAAAAGAGAGTTGAAGGCAATGCGCAATGTATTGCCCAAGGGGTCTTAGAACGTTATTTCCATCATCACTGCCCCTCAAAAACAGATCGAAACATTGGGGTGAAATGGTCGTTATCTTCCCGTCTATGTTTGTGAAAATCACAATGGAACTTTCTACCAGTCATTCGTTGAACAGCATGCAACTTGCAAAAGCTTCCTAGATCTTGGAAGTCGGACGCTGTTTGTCTGGCTTGTCAGTCGGGCGCACTGAGTAAGCTCAGTATCCACCCATTATCAGATTTTATTCTCCCGCGTTTCTGCCCCAGAGGTCGGGCAGAGAAGATTGATTACCCTTTGCCCACAGCGCTGCCGTAAATAGACTTGCAGACAAAGCGAGTGACCAGTGCGTTGAGAAAAAGGAAGAGTGAAAGACGCTGCCGAGCTGTCGACCACGCAGTAGATATTTTTATTTACTTTTTTATGTTTATTCGCAATACTTTTAGTCTTCTCATTCTGTAACAGGGTGGATATAAGAATATAAACCTATACAGAAAGTATTTCCCGTCTTTCTCAAAATGTGTCGAAGGAATTGCAGTGAACAATCCCACGAGGACCAATATTGTTCCAATCAACAATAGTTCGCGGTAAAAACACATTATTATTAGCGGTGCGGGAATATTTGAAAATTTTGATTCGTATTCAATTCGACAATTCACTAATGCGAAGTTGTCGAATATTCTTTTCTTTCAAATATAAAGGGCTAAAAAATGGTCCAGATTCAACGCGGGAATCTATGTTATGCGAATCGTTTTGCAGGTACCTGGCTATCCAGCATTCAGATTCAGATTCAAGTTTATTGCTTCATTAGTGGTACATATATGCAGTAGAAGTTATACAGAAAGAGGTCCCACAGTTAGAAACTGTTTGGTGTTCCGCAAAACGATACCAGTCGGCCAACGTGTTCCTGTAGATTGAGTGGTTGTGTGTGTGGGTCGTGAGCGTACGTGTGTGTGACTACAACAGCACGACGACAACAACATTGTTGACGATCCTATGATGGCAATGACATGCTTTCTACGCAAGCCGTTTTACGCGAGCCTGCGACGTTACGATTGTTGGGTTCTACACAGCTAGTGGACGAGCGTAAGCGAGGCAAACACAGATTGGGACGTCATCAGCCACTACGTGTTGTACAATCGTACGTACATAGGGCTATTTCATGTGATGTACGTTAAAACGACGATGGCATTTGCACATCGGCAAAGAAATGTTAAAGCTTGGTCAACCTGGGCGATCATGAAGTCTGTGCAACGTCGCACAGTTTATGCGCAGCGTGAGATGCTAGGAGGAAAGTACTAGGCAGATTGGGCTGCCCCGGAGATAGTGCAGTCTACGCGGAGCAACGTGACGTAACAGCAAGCGCCGTCGAAGTAGGCACTTTCCTGTTTTACCGCGTGTTGGAAGCTCAGCGGAGCAATGTCGCGCACCAGTTTCAATGATGTTTTAACAGAGCGTACCCACCAGCGCCTGTGGCTCAGGAGCTTCATCAACAATTTTTTTCTCCAGCTGGCACAATTCATTTAAAAGGAGAAGCTGCATGCTATCCAGGTTGGGAGCTGACGCCGCCTTCAACATACGGCACCTAACCTCACGATCGTCGCGTCGTCAACGTCTTCATTGCTACAAATTGTGCCAGGCACTTGGACACTTAATAGTAGCTTCTTCTTTTGGAGAGGCAAATACTCCTGCAGGAGAAGAGTTGTGGCTTCCATCGTACCGAAACAACACAACTAGAGTGTACAAAACAAAACCACCCACCACGCCGCACGCTTATGCGGTTTGTGCAGCATTTTCACTAGCCGCAACTGCGGAGTAAGCGATCGCAGTCTCAACGTGTTTAAAGGCTGAAAAATTATGTACTATTCTATTAAAAAAAATAATATTAAACACGGCGCCTCAAAGCGCGAGCTGTCTCAAGAAAAAAAGACGACAAAGTGACACGCGCCGAGTGCTTCAAAGAGCTATCTTTGGAACGAGGGAAGCATGCAAGCTCTTTTAGTGGGCTGTACTGTCCAACTTGGGACATTCAAGTGCTGTATTCCTGTATGTGATGGCAAGCCGGCAATAAAAAAAAAATAAAGAATAGCGATCGTGTCCTAATGGTTAGAGCACCCGACTACTGTGCTCGACGGCAGAGGTTCAATTCGCACATTGGTCACGCGTTATTATTGCGATAACGGTTATATGGACACTCCAAGCGCATTTCTGCTGTCGCCGTCGCCGTGAGGTTCCGTAGAAAGTCCAACGGCGATAAAATCGTCGCCGCGCACCGTACGCTGTGTGCGAGTGAAAGCGTGCGAGGGGAGCCGGCAATCGCGGCTCAATGTAGCGAATGCGAGAGAGGAAGGAGGCAGGCCGGAAGCGCGCGGTGGTCTTCCGCGCGCGCGAGGCACAGAGGCGGGGAGACGGAGAGGGGGGGGGGGGGGGTGCGTTCTGCTCCGTCGGCTGCTGTTCACAGCGCGGCCGCGCCGTATCTTGAAAGCGATCTGCGATGCGGGCGAAGTGCGCGCCCGCGCGGGCCTCATCTTCAAAGCGATCTGCGATGGGGACAAAGTGCATGCGCCGAGTTCTGGTAGCTTCGTATGCGCTCAGCTTTCGACGTTTAGTTGGCGTTGAAGCGAGACGAGAGACAGCGCGCAGGCCAATTTGCCCGCTACATGGTGGCGCGCTTTCTCACTCCAGCGTTTTCACAGCGAGTTTCCGCGGTCATCGAGCGAGATGTGTTCACGTTTACCTGTGCGCGCGTGACACCGTGCTTGTCTACTTCGTTAGTAAGCAAATGTTTACAACATTATACGGGGCCCATTCAGCTACTATCCTTGCTTAGTATAGCTCTCTACTAATTGCTATCGCAATCGATGCTTCGCTTTTCGGGTGAAACTGCGACTTTTTTTTGTCTTAAAGCGAGGCGAGGCAGGAACCTACCTACCTACCGCAACGTACCAAAATTGAGGCAAGATATTATTCGCATTACAGCTTATTAGAGTCTTGATGGAGACAGAACAACGGATGGGAAAACTGCTCCGAACGGCAGGTTAGCTGCGGTTGTTGCACAGAGGCGCCAGTTTCTGAGCGAACGCACGGAGCAGATAACTTCTGCTCAATAATTTCCTGTCATTGAATACGAATGGCTCGCTTTTATGAAGCTTACATACGAATTTGTTCCAATTTATTATTTAGCCATTTTCATGATATTTGAGTCCCTTTAATACAAGGTGCGGTGCTGCAGTATCACACTTGTCTCCTTCAGCGAATTCCAACCCTGTGCGTGCATCTGGTGACATTAAGTTTCTCTGTGTAATTACTGTCATTACCATGTTACCAGGTGATTCAAAGCAGTTGCCTATCATTTACAACTTCCTCAGCAGCCTGGACGTCTAACTCTGCACGATATTGCAAGCATGTCTCAATGTACGTAAACCTGACATTTCCTTTTATTTTATTCTTTTTTTTTTCGCCAGACGAACTCCACGCAATCTTTGCATTTGTTGTTGCTTCGGAAATAGAAAAACGTATTCGAACATCCTATTCAATATTCAGGGCTCAATTTTCTCGAATATCGGTATTCGATTCGATTCTGAAATTTCATTATTCGAACACCCTTAATTCTTATGTGAAGTGAAGTGAACTCTATTTTTTTTTTCGTTCTGATACATCAAGTCTTGGTGAATAGGATGAAGCAACATTGATGTGGTTGGTTCCTGACAGAGCTCGACAAAGGAGGTTGCCAATACAGCTCGGGATTAAATTAGGGTTTCTTGTTGCAAGGCAAATAAAACAGTATTGAGCGCACTATCGTTCTTCAGATAACAGCCCTTTCAATCAATACCGTTGCCGATTGCTCTGTGTCATAATTAAAAAAATGAACTTGAAGGCTAACGTTGAACTCGCTCAAGTACGTTGATATGTTATTGGGAGTCTGAGGATGCCAGATAGTTAAATTGGAAAGAAGCGCCCATAGGTTCTCAACCCGAGCGAAAAATATATTTGCAAGTTACCTTCCAGAAATTACGTATTCCTTCAAATTCTCTGATTACTGTCCCTTTGGGGCTTCTTCAGAATGCTTCAGCCATAGGAATGTTTGTATGGCTATGCCCGACTACCTCCGTTACACAAAGAGAGTACTAATTTAATTTTGCTTAATTATTAAACATTATGAGAAAGAAGAATGGGAACCTGAGGGGCTCGATTTTGTTAATCATAACCACATAAAACCAACAGACAACGAAGCCAAGGAAAGCATCGGGGAAGTTAAGTGTAGTTGAAATTGGAATGTAGAATATAATGAAGAAAAGGGGGGAAATGAAAGTGCACGAAAAGATACGAGACCCTCGTATTTCATTACGAGGGTCTCGAATCTGGCAGCCTTGATGTCATTAGGTAGCATGCGAGGGTTTATTAGCCACGTGCCTGCTCTCCCAAGATCACGTGTATCGTGACGCCAACGGGCTAAAAAGGATGTTCCACATCCGCCCACCATGGTTCTGAGTGGCGCTGGCTAACATTCCTAGGGCTAGATCTAGTAAACATAAATACCCAAGTTAGTGGACGAATTGATGGCGGTCGCCGTAGCAGAATTGGTGGTGCAACGCACGCGTAATGCGGAGGTTGCGGGTTCGGCTCCCGCCGGCGACAAGTTATCCTTTAGTCCACTTTCATTTCCCTTTTCTTCATTATTTTCTACATTCCAATTTCAACTACACTTAATTTCCCCGATGCTTTCCTTGGCTTCGTTGTCTGTTGGCTTTATGTGGTTAAACATTATAAGGTTTTACGTGCTAAAACCACGATCTGATTATGAGGCACGCCGTAGTGGGGGACTCTAGAAATTTGGACCACCTGGGGTTCTTTAACGCGCACCTATATCTATGTACACGGGTGTTTTCGCATTTCGCCCCCATCCAAATGCGGCCGCCGTGGCCGGGATTCGATCCCGCGACCTCGTGCTCAGCAGGCCAACACCATAGCCACTGAGCAACCACGGCGGGTTTCCTTAATTATTACATGGGTCCTTGGTAAAATTGCCAAATGTACTCAAAGCCAGTTTATTATCTTCGAAATTACCGCACTCTTCTGCAACCAGATGTCGTTTCTTAAGTGTCACTTGTAGAATTTTCATTTTTGTAGTTTCACTTTCTTTTTCAGGCTTTTGACTCTCCACCATTATTTACCCGGCGGCTTCTTGGCCGATCCCCCGTGGTGGATAAGTGTCATGTTATGAGGAGCAAGCAAGCAATTAGCGAGCAAGTAATCACGGGAGCAAATAAAGAAATGAGACTTCGGGCTACGTCCGCATCCTTGCGTGACGCTACAGAACCCACGATCCTGACATCAGAAATTTTTGCTCCTCGCTGCAATTATCACGCGTGCTGTCCGAATACGAAGCGCTCGCACACCAATCCTTATCAAAGGTAGGGAGCCTACATGCAAACGGCGTTGCACATAGGCTCCCTAATCAAAGGCGTTACCCAACGCCACCGTATGTACCTATGGCATCGCGATCGCTAATGGCAAGACTAATGCAATTAATACTACAAGCTTCCGGATCTAATTTGTCCTGTAGATTGTTTTTACGGTGCCTCCTTTTATGGGACCTCCTCCTGTATATTACATGTTGCAATAACTTCGTATGTAGTAATAAAATTTGATTCTGATTCTGAATGTCACCGTGACACTGAGTTCTGTAGCAATTTTTCGTGCACAGAGCGCTGTCGCAGTTCATCTGGGCGTACCGCTCTTATTTGTGTCGTCGTCTACGTGCCTTTTTACCTTAGAATATGCTAAACCAACACGCCCAGTTTTCCACCCTAAAGCGAATGGAGGTGAACTTAGCGCACCCACCGCTAGATGGCGTAGCATGTGCCGAGCATATGGCTGCAGTACAAGGTTCACATACAAGACGCGTTGTGGCACTCGTAATGCGGTGTCACTAAATTTCTTGAAGGCTAACAGCGATCGCGAGATTGGTTCTACCAGAATTTCGTTTCATTCCTTAACGGTGACCAGCAACTTTTAGCGTGTAGTAAGCATCGGCATACCGATTATACGATGTCTGTCGGAGGAAGAACCACATGATACGAGGTGACGAGAGCTTCTTTCTCGCGTTTGCCCAACCCACAAGGTTGCCGGAGAGAAATGTGGGACATTTTGCGGGGGAATCTTGCCTCTGTTTAGCCTCAAAATGTGCCTTTGCCTGAATGCAAAGGAGGGCGACGCGCTTTGCTTGCTCGGCTGCGTAAACGGGGTCATAGTTGCCGATGCAGAGTATATATAATGCGAAGCGTCAGGGGTTGGCCCTCGTGACTGGTGCGCACGTAACGTATGGTTTGCCGCTTCGCCGTGCGTCTTAATAAATTCGGTGCTCTGCCAATGACACGGTCGTCGGCGACGGAAGGAGAATAACGTGGAATGGAGTATTTAACGCTAAACGAATTCGTAGTAACAACGTGTCATTAGAGCGATCTACCATCGTCATCATTCTATTGTCATTCAACTGTCATCATGCCATCGTCATCATTATGCCGTCGCCATGCCATCGTGTTCGTTTCACCGTAGGATTGCCTCCATCGAACTGCGAAATTGAATCCAAGGAGTAGTTACGTGTAAGTCATGTCTGCTTGGCAGAAATGCTAAGATTAGCGCCATTTCAGAGATACTAGCTTCTCAAATCACCTAATACGTAGATTTTACAACGACGATCTACCCGAGCTGCTGGAGGCACGCTTTAGTGAAACTGTTAGCTGGAAAGCCCACATATTTTGTAGCACACTTTAAGGCGGGATATCTCGAAAGTAGTTATAGCTATACTATTTGGGATGAGCAAACGTGCGTTCACTACTGGTCGATTTCGATGTCGTAATCGGAACGTGCTCACTGCTGGGAATGTTTAAAATGTTATTAAGAATTATTTTATTATTTACATGAACATCGTGATTACGTGCAAGTAATGTTCGCCGCTTCCACAAATACGCCTGAAAAGACCGAACAGCGCTCTACAGATTGTTTTGAAAATCTGTTCGAACTAAGAAAAAAAAAGTATGAAGTATCAACCCCGGTTGCTATCCAAGTATGCGTTTAGCATGCTTTTGTAGGTGGTTATCTGTTGCAGTATATTCCGGGTGCGTGGAGGCGACACCCAGTACCTCACTCTCCTTGTCTTTTGAACGCGGCGACGCCGCAACACAAAGAAGCACACCGTCATGATTATGATCACAGTGGCAACGAAGTCGTCATCATTAGCTGGCATGACTCACCTTAATAACGGAGGCCGAAGAACTTAAACACAGCGCCGATATGTTAATCGAAGGAAAAAGCGCGCGACATACACGTAGAGTAAAAGAGAGAAGGCAAGATTTTCATGCTGTCACGTGACTGCCGCAGCGGCACACCACCAGTCGGTGCTGTCGCATTGCCGCAGCAGCGTTTTATCGCCGCTGCGCGCCGCGTGCGTTTTTCCTATATAGCTGTGGCTGGGGCCTTAGACTGCACTATCATCGGGATCGGCCCACGAAAATGGTTACATAGTCGCAAGAATCGCTGGTTAGTTCCCAAACAATGCTAAACTCATTTAAACGTTGGTGTACCAAATAAGAGCTGCCTCTTGTGATTTATCACGGCATACTTAGTTGTTTCTTTGTAAACCCGCTTTGTTGTCTGACCTCCAGGCTTCAGTAAAGACTATCTCTCTGTCACTTTCTCTTTCGTCATGGATTTTACTGGTGGGTCAGCCTTCTCTTATAATTCGATTTTAACCAGCATTTGCGAAGGGTGCATGGAAACTCATGCCAACGTATTACCGTTCTGAAAATGTTAACTAGCTAACGAGGGGCTTAGTTGTCTGAATAACTAAACACAAACACACACACGCACGCATGCAGGCACGCGTGCACGCGAAGCGGCTGTATGAACTGTACATGGGCTGCCGTGCTGAAGCTGACTGCGCCGAGCACGGGAAATGAACCCAGGGCTTCCGTGCGACTTCTTGCGTGCCTGCAGGGTTGCAGCTGTTACTGCTGTTGCTATTGAGAAAGACGCCGCTAATAAAAGCATATTCTTTTATTCTCCCTAGGAAATCACGCACGGCAGGAAACGTACTAATGGCCTTGCCAGCGCCGGAGCAGTGCTGCCGATGACACAAGGCCACTACGTCCCAAAGACGCCCTACTTTCTCGATTACATTCGGTCGTATTGCGTGACAATTGCACCCAACACTCACGCCAAGTAACTATTTATTTGTTAATTATTCGCAGCTACATGCAGGGACCGGAAAGCGTTGTTTAAGCTATTTCTCACTGTCCATATAATAACAAGTTATAGAGATCATTCAATGTCGAAAGGCCTTGGAAGGAACCATCATAGACATATGGCAATAAAAGGTAAACAACACCAACGAGGAAACAAGGACGAAGAGAGCAATAAGAAAAGAAAATAATTATGCGCTTCCAACTCGCATGTTAGAATCTATGTGAAGCGAAGCTTTAGTGAAGTGGGCAATTAAACCCTATACAACTGACGGCGATGTGTAAAACTGTCTTTACTTTCATACTATGCAACGTGTACTCTCATACAATGTTTATGTTCATGCGCTGTACCTCTCACAACCTATTACAAAATCCAAAAAATCAAATCAGGTGGACGCATGCACAGTGTGAGGATTCTACATGTCACGAGGATGATGAACCATGTACGATGCGTGTCGAGGGAAGAATAGCGACGACATGTGTATGCACAGATAATTACGGCACATATCTAGCTACATTTAACAATTATTTACCTCTTGTGTCCCAGTGACACGCACCCACTCTCGATGTTTGGCAAAGAAGGGGAACACGTACGCCTAGTGGCTCGTTTCGAATGACTGAAAAGAAAACACATCAAGTACATCAAAGCATCCGTTTAATATAATGCGCTATTCCACCGGGAGGTCGGTGTTGCATTAGAGATAGCTATGAGACGACATTGTGCGTTCAGGTTTTATGTAGAAAGTTATTTCTTAATGCTTACAACCGAGGTGCGCGTACTGGCGCTGCTTTGTCCGGCATACAGGGGACAAATAAGGCAGTTCGCTGTTCCATTCGGCGTACATGTAACATTTGTAAATATGTATATCCACAAATATATCGGCCGAGATACTGATTGACAGAGCAGCAGAAAGCAGCAACAGCAGCCACGCCAAACTCTGGAGGGTAGGAGAAAAAGCGTCGTTGAAAAAAAAAAAAAAAAAAAAAACAGCTTGCGCTGCCCCTTTGTTCTTGTTCATCTTTCTGCTTTCTTTCCAAAACGCGGCGACTCTCTCCTAACGTTCTGCTTGTAGGAAAACAAACAAGCATGCAACCAACTGACCGACAGAAATGAAGAAACAAACACGTAACGTAAAAACTGGCATGACAACGCTGTAGTGAAATATTTATGTAGCAAGCTCTGGGAGATAGGGCCCGGAAACAGTGCTCTGGATACGCACATTTTTCATAGCTCCTCGCACTTCCCAATTTGCTACCCATTTGAAAAATTAACCGGACAAATCTTCATGCAAACATCGCCTTCCATTTTTAACATCCTTACAATACTAATCGCAATCATTGCATAGCTTAAATGCATTAAAGAGAAGCAGGCTCCCATTCGAGGCGTAGCACTTGTACTTTACTGCCAGCTCACGCATCAAAAGTGTGCCGCTCGTGTGATAAACGAAGTTTAATGAGGAACAGGCACATGCACACAACGAACGTGTGGGCGGATCGTACAGGAATAAATGACGAGCACGTCAAAGAACATGGCGCGGTTCAGGCTTATAGGACGAGTTACCAATTTCATTAGTGATTGTGCGCATTCATCCATTTTATTTATTCAGACTGTAAGTCCTTACGGACTTACAGTCTGAATACGCCTGGACTTACGCCTGGACTTGCAGGCGTGGATAGTCCTTGAGAAAAAAATCCTTTCATATTTAACGTGTAAGCTGTCTAGACATTAATTTCATGACTCCAGAAACCTATTATGGGTTAGCGTTTTATTTACGTTAACTGCCCACTCTAGGTTAAAAAAGTTATTGAGTGTTGCTCCAATTTGGTCCATGGTTGCTCCGAGCATGTACTTAGCACAAATGACTTTCTGTTAGAGCACCCCTTTTGTACCCCTTTCATTTTCTTGCTCCAATTAGCCTCAGTTGAATATGGGTTACAAGGTTTCATCTACGTGTAAACGCGTCATACTAAAGTAGCGTCACATACGTTTCTAATACCTAATAGGACTTGACACGTTACAAGACTGAGAAGCGGGCTGGTTTGTTTCTGCTGCTTGCATTCACATTGGCAGCGCAAGCGCAAGAAAACCAGTGGACAAAGAAAGAAACAAAATGAACTGGGCAATCAATGGTTGACTAGTGATCAACGCTGGAAATAGATTCAGTAAAACATACCGAGGCAACCATGGAATACGTGACCTGAGGCCTTTGACAATGTAATGGGATACCGATTAACTTTCTGCTTCCATGGAAAGTGATAAGAATGGGCGAGCCAGGGTGGCTATTGTAGGCTTGCAAACACTGGTTTTAAGGTGTCCAGTAATTGCCAGGTGTCCAGCTGTTATTCTACAGCTTAGTCAGAAAAATGTGAAGAACACTTCGGTGACTTGCCGATCCTGCTCTGGAAATTTATTGGGAACAGATGGAGAAAGAGAGAGAGAGATAAATTCTATTTCTTAATGAATATTAGTCAGTGTCATCGCTGTCGGCGTGCACATAAGTCCGTGGTCTTGGTGGAGAGCCATTTCTCCGGATCTATTGATGTTTTTAATGTGGGGGACCAGAGTGGCCACAGTTTATAGGCCAACACCACCTAGATAGCACAAGGCCTACACACTCCGATCTATGATATCATGCTACCTGGCCCTAAATTTCCATTGCCAAGGCTGGCGTGACAAAAGCGGTGACGTCAAAATCACTGATGCTTACGCGGGAGCATCCCCATTAGACTCTATGGCAGTCGGGCCAGGTAGCATGACGTCATGGATCGGAGTGTGTAGGCCTTGTGCTGTCTAGGTGGTGTTGGTAGGGCGCTTCTCTTGCGGTGGAGCGGTCCAGCTCTGCCAGATGTAGCAAAGGGAAGGGGGGATGTTCGATCGAATTAAAAAGGGCGGAGAAGAGAGTACCCTGGGGCATTCCCAGTAAGTATGGAACGCTTTGAGGTATTTGCGACATACTTGACCCTCTCGTCTGCCACGTTTGTTCTCAATTATGCGGTGTTGGATAGCATCTTTGGGTAGTGTAAGTGTTTAGGCCTGGATGATTAGTACAGCTTCCCCTCTAGCGTATGTTTGCAATGGGGATGGTAAGAGGAGCCTGTTGTTTTCGTATTGAACCGATTATGGCTCTGACACATCTGGGGCAATAGGTCTCAAGCAGTGTTGTACGGAACGGTGTTCCTGGAACTAGTTCCTTTTCGGAGAAACGGAGGAATGCCACCGTTCCATTAAGGGTCGGTGGAACTGTAACGGTAACTTGTTACATTTATGAAGGAACGGCCGAGGAAACGGCGTTCCTTCTGCACACGTTCCACGGCATTGAACAGACGCACGCACGTATATACGCAACACATCATGCGACCACGTGAGGCGCTAAGAACTACCGCTTGCCTGTCACGTGACTTTGGGGCATTTCTTTTTCGTGAGTTCTCCGTTGTGTTTTTTTATTACTAGACTTCAAGAGAGTCACGTGACGCTCCCTCCTGTAGTTTCTTTTCCTCATGCCTGCCTGCCGCAAAGGAACCATGACGTCAGGATCGCAGCACCACTCGAGGGACTTCGCTGCGGATGGAAAGTTTCCAGTCCTCACGTCCTCACGGGCACCGAACCCTTCCAGCCGAGGCACAGGATGAGCTGTCGCGGTACTAGCTAGTACCAGTTGACTACCCGCTGTCGCAGATGAAGAACTTCGAGGAATTGAACCACCTTTTCCTCATGTACAACACGGCAGTGCCCTCAAGCGCTTCGGTGGAACGGCTCTTCAACATTGCCAACGAACTGCTGACGAAAAAATCACCAGTCCTTCCCCTGGAGAGAAAATGGGGGTAAGCGAAGCTTGTGGCAAGACCACGCTGTCGCACGCGTTCTACTTCGTTTGACCTAAACTCAGGGTCCGCGGCTCTTCGCTGACGTTTCGCCTGAGCTACGGAAACCCTCTCGTTAAAATAGGTGCGTCGACGACGAGCCTTTTACCGAGCCAGTTCGCGGCGCCATCGCTCAAACGCAGCCTGCTCCTCGGCGGAACGCACCACGCGTGGCCCTCCCATCAGGACGCCGAAACTAATCTGAGGCGAGGGAAGCCCGGCGGAGCGTGCGCCAAGCCCCTTTCCTTTCCCTCCCCGTGACACACCAAACGACCCTGATTGGTCGAGCACGTCACGTGATCTGGCGCCCGCACAGCTTTCCCCGCACCAGCTCTACTCTGGGAGCGGAGCTGAAATGTGCGGCTCCGGCATGAGCCCCACGTGATTTCTTTCTTTTTCCTTCTTTCTTTCTCTCTCTTTCTTTCCTTCCTTCCTTCCTTTTCTTCTCCCTGGCTCATACGCGCATATCCGATGCGGGTATGCGCCACACGTGATTTTATTATCGTTAATCGTGACGTAACTGACGAGCATGTGATGTTATTGATGTGATGACCTATTAGTCATGTTAATCATACATTCGTACCCTTCCATGCCACTTTTGGTATATACCAAGGGAACGAGACGTGAGTTTTCGACACGTTTTCGAAAGGGTTTTAGCATGACACCATCAGCACCACCACCGCCAACACTTGTGAGGCAATACAAGCTTCGCTTGAAAAACGGGTTCGTCTGTCAGGCACCAACATCGAGATGCAACTCCTGCTGAGTTCAAACAAGGGGCTTAACCAAGTTGCGAATATGTAATCTGGACATTTTTTTCCCACTCATACTGCAATATTGAATTAGCATTCATTAAACGCCTATGTATTGTTTCTTTCGATGTGGTTTCTTGTACAAGAAATTTAATTATATTGGTGCATGTGAGTAACTTTCTATTTGGGCATCTGAAGCGAAGTATCCTGACTGCACATTTGAAAACCGAAGTGGAAAGCGCCATATGGTTGCACTTGTAATAGACGAGTACCAACGTTGCAGTTAGACATGTCTGGAGTATGTCCCGTGCTCCCTGAAAAAAATTCTTATAGGAGCGTTTCTTTGGATTCTTTTTATTTGCAGTAATCTGCTGCCGGCGATGTTCAAATTCGTATAGTATACGTAGTTCGATGTGAGTTTTAAATTGCTCATTTTATTTCGCCTCAGGATTTTCCGACACTATATTTTAACTAAAGATTCATAAAATGTAACGTTAACGTAACGACACGTTCCAATGTGTCGAAGTGTAACGGGAACGCGCTTCTTTCGCATTAAAGGAACTTGTAACGGGAACTCGTTTCAATATTTGGAAGCAACGAGGAACGAGATTTCGTTCCTGTTTTAGAGGAACGTGTACAACACTGGTCTCAAGCCACTTCATAAGGTTGCTCGGTGCCTTGGGATCGAGCGCTTTGGATCGAGCACATTCGGGATCGAGCACATTCCCGAACTTTGCGGAGAAATGCATTGGCGTTCCAGCTATTTTTGTGCTTCAATGCATAAAACGACGTTTTCTTAAGAAAGTAACTGGCACGCCAATGTATTTATCCGCAAAGCTCAGGAATTAATATCTCGAAACTGATGTCATTCTCAAAATTCGTTCCAAGTGGATCCGCCTTGCGAACTCCACGGCTAGAATTGGTAGATTGCAATATATGGTAATTAGTTAACAACTTAATAGTGAGTTTTTGTTAATTACTCGAGTATGCATTTCAATTATTTGTGCATGTAATGTCCGCCTCTTCGAGTAGGCCAGTTTATGAGCTAGAATTGTGCTATCTGTCACAGGTAAACTTTAAATTTTTTTGAAAGTGTTCGCTGAAACACCCTGTATATGTTATATTACTTCTGCTTTGCCATGTACATATGCCATTTTCCGTTTGTATTTTTCTGCACATCCATGTTGATGTTTCCTTTCGTTATTTGCCCCACCTGCATGGGCCTTTAGGGCCAGTGGTATTCTCTAAATAAATAAACATCTTCCCGTGGTCGGCGATATTGTTTTATTTTCTGCTACATTTTTATTTTTATTGTTATATCAGAGTTTACAACGTTAAGACCACGTGAACCTCCATTTCCATTTTACGTGTTCCAGAACTAAGGGGTAATTGAAGCTCCCCCTTACCCCCTTTCCCCAGCACAGGGTAGCCGGCCGGTCTGAGAACTGGCTAACGTCCCTGTCTTTCTGTCTATTCCTCATTCCTCCCTTCCTGTTGGAAGCGCTGACAGAGGCGTTTACAGTAAATGCAGTCAACCTGTATTCTGATTAACAGCCACAGAGCCGAACACAGTTTCCATCGATACCACACATTTTCCACCGCAACGTTCCCGCGTTTTCCCCCGCTTGCTTCCGACATATCAAGTATACGCGAGGAGTGCGAATGTTGGAGCCAAGCTAAAATATTTAAACAACATGCAAAGGAGACGTAAACCCGACAGCTTGTTTGGAACAATGTAATTTGAGCCGCGGCGCGCATATATTAAAGGAATTGTGCGCCGAGAGCGAGGCACGGCGCCGCTGCCACCACTTTCCACATTAATGAAGACGTGCGCTTGTACGGCTTAGCGCTTAGCCGTTCTGAGGGTAACCGCGTCACGAAGTTGTCTGCTCAAGTTTCTTTAAACGCTGTTTTCATGCCGCAAAGTTTCTGCCGCACAGTTCGCTCGCTGTCAGGAAGTTTACGACGTGGAACCTGAGACAAATATGGCACTTCAAAGAAAATACTGACGTGTCACCCTTTTTCCTCTTTGCATGTGTTTCTTTACTTCATTCTGTCTGCTTGCGTTCTTTTCCCCCTTACTCTTGAAACAATCTAAGCGACTTCTTAGTTACAGCGCCTCGGTGCCGTTGTTTACGGCAAGTCTGGAAAAAATACAGCAATGCTGAAAGCTGAGAATACGCGAAACTAACATTACCGAAGCTTGCAAACACTGATGAAAAATATTTTCGAAGTTTGTCGATCCACATCCTGAGAAAACAAAATGAGGGAGAGCTTAATTGCTCAAAGCTTTCGCTGCACAATTTCGACGTGCGCTAAACAATTCCCAGTTGCCCTTGGCGGTCTCGCAACAAAGCCGTCTCTGCGCTAAAGTGAAGCTGCCACGGACCTTGTTAAGTAACAGCAGTGGCAAGGCCTGCCTCAAGGCGATCAGTATTTCATGTATGGCTTCACTTGGAACTCCACGTCTATCTCGTGATCTTGCAAAAATTACAAGAGGTCATGCTAAACAGTGAAGCACACTTTTCCTAAATTACTCGCCGTTTGCCCTTTGTAACAGCGATTGTGAAGTAAATGCTGCTGCGTTTTCGAAAAAGCGGTGTGTGTGTGTGGCATGGACGCTTAATTATCAAACCGCTTCTGTCTGCCTCTTCAATTCTTAATTTTTTTACACTCTTAAATATAGTTAGAGAAAGCTTTATTCCACCCTCTTCCGCAATACTGGGCAAGAAATTTCAGAAAAGCTTCAGGATCAAGTTTGAAACTTTTAAACTTCTTGATCAGCACATATGAAATTGCAATTGCGCAAATAGTACGTTACACTTGTTATAGCGGAAAAAACTGATGCGTTGCACCATTTTCTTGAGAATATCAATACTTTGTGGGTAAAGCATTCGCACTCCCGACGTAAAGAATGGGAGGTAGTGGAATTGAACGCTAAATTATTACGGTACGGAACGTTTGTCCGCTACAACCACCATTTGCTGTTTATACAATTGAGAGATTTTTTTGTTGTGCAGTTGTCAACACAATGCGTTATGATTTTACCGTTTTTGAGAAATCACAAAAGAAGAAAACAAGAAAGGTCTACGAAAAGGTTGTTTGCTGTTGCTAGGGTTTCACTTGATTCTTTAAATGGAGCAAACCCTCATCAGATCCATTCTGCAGTTGTTACCACAACTGATAACCGACAACGCCACTTAATTCACGAGCCGCACATTTGCGAAGGCGTACGTGTTCTGCCTTCGGTATCAAACACAAAAAGACAACGCCATACCATACACAGGCTAACATAACCGAACGCATCACCAGAAACCTGCGGCCAATGTTATGGCACATACCACACGGAATGGGATACTAAGCTCTCAGAAACGGCACTAGCGACGCGTACCACGATCAACAGATCCACTGGTTTTACACCTGCATATCTGAACTTTGGCAGCGAAATTTCGTTTCCACTAACCCATACCTTGGTAACGTCGCTTTCGGCCTGTTCCGATAACCACCAATCGTGGATACACGACGTAAGAGACTCACAACTGTTATCATTGCTCCTCGTGAGCAATTTCATAATGCTTGGTTCGAGCAAACACACCAATATAACTTACACCGCCGTGACGTTCAGTACGTACCAGGTGACCTAGTGTTACGTCATACGCATCCTTTGAGCAACTCGGCTAAAGGTTTTTCGGCGTCCTTAGCATCTCGATGGGATGGTCCATTTGCTATTTCAAGCAAACTTGGTAGTTTATTTTACCGCTTAAAAGACACCACAACAAGCTCAAACGCTATGTTTCGCTCCCTTCTTAAGCCTCACGGTACTATCGTGACCCTATTTGCTGGCTCATTCAACACTGAAGCTCCAAGATGTCAAGATCGACATATGAAGTTTCCTAATAGCAGTATAATGCCAGCAATTTCGTGTAATGCGCTGCGCATATTCCAGATGTCCCGGTCTCAACGTCCGCCATTGTCCACGCCATTGTCCACCGCCATTGTCCACGGTTCCACAACCGGTGCACCCCCTACTACCCCCATCCTTCTCGTCGTTCATTGCCAGGTGGCCGCCGCACCGTCGCAGCCTGGACGGCCTTTGATCGCATAAACAGCTCCGTTGGTTGGGTCTCGTGGCTGCCTTGGGAGCTGCAGCAACGGCTACTCATCGGGGACTCACCAGAGCTGGTTCCTGAGCCATTCCGGGGCCTTCTCCTCACAAAGAGATATCCCTCCGAGCAGCCTCCAGTCTACACGCCAGAGGAAGGCCGCATATTCTGCCCCCTATGCCGCGTTGCGGAAACAAAAGCGGGATCTCTCCACCGGGCCAGACTCGCCGCTGCTGCGCTTTGCAATCCTGGCCTTCAGCCGCCGGTTCCCGGCACCGTGGAGGCAGCTGTTGCTCTACTCTGGTCCCTCCCACCCCACCTTCTTCGAGAGGAGGTCTTTGCTGCTCACCAGGAGCATCCGCCGGGTGCGAAGGTGCTTGCTCCACCTGCGCCACAAGCGCCCATGGAGGACCTCCTCGACCACGACATGGCTCCATGATCCGCCGGGGAAGGTGCAGTATGGGGACGCCAGCTGCACGGCTGCGCCGCTGTGCCGCCATCATAACCATCTGGGCCTGGCTCATGCGCCCGTGCCACACGCAGCCAGCCTGGCGCCGCAGAGCGAGGATCGGCGACCAGGAAACTGATCAGTTGGCCTGGGGCTTCGGGCTGTAAAGGTTGTATTTTGGATCGCTCTTGCACCCTGTGTCGTCTCTGAAAGCTTCAGCTGGCCACTGGCTCTGAAGCCACGGTCCTGAGCCCACAACGTATAGTTGAACAGGAAGAGCGCAGGCACCAGAGCAGAATGAAGCGTAGATCACTCCGCCACAGTTAGGTGTACGCGCTTCTAGAACGCAAGAAATCAGAGGACTACCGTGATACCTCCGTCTCTGAACATATTTACTGCGACAGCAGCATGCTCTCACACTGGAGCCATCGTCCGAAGAACAACTTCAAAACGAGAAATACTGAAGCACTCGCGCGGCTTCTTTGTCTCCTGCAATATCTTCTCCTATGGCTTCAGAGTTACATGCACAGACGTCACAACACTCCAAGATGAGTTATGCCGTAATGTTGCAGCAAAACGCCCTCCGCATCTCTGGAGATAATCTTAAAGAGTGTGCATGGCGCGCGAAGATCTGCACCTATAGGTAGTGTTCATGCCTAAGCGATGATTGCCTCCGAGTAACAGAAACAGATCTCGAAGGTTATGCTTTTTGCAGGCTGCATACGCCGGAAACACCTCATGGCAGTCATGTTTTAAATACCACCGACGTTGTGTATTATCAAGCGTGAATACTGAGTCAAGCTGAGTGTTTAGATCGTCACGCTCTCAACTACAGATAGCTACAGGGGCGCGAGTTCTTGTTTCTTCGCAATATAGCGATGATGGTGCTAAGAATTAGAAGGTGACCTTACGACGTTGCGATGACGCCGTAATATAGAGGACATACGGACACAACAAACCCGGTTTCCAGCTCTTAACTGCTGTTTCAGTAACGAGCGAATAAAAAGCTAGCATTTAAAAAATCTGAAGTACTTTCAAGATGATATAGACAAAACAATAAAAATGTGGCGGAGCATACGAGAGTAAATCTTTTGAAAGGTTCAGCCATATATGTTTCAGTTGTTTGCACCCTAGCGCTATAGCCGCGGCTTTAATGGAGATATTGATGCAAAAGAAGAAGAAATTCCGGCAGTAGTCACTTTAGGATGACTGTGGACGTTAACTTGATTATCAATGTAGCCACACACCGTATTCACACCGACGAAATGCGTCATTTATCAGTGCTACAGCCGGGCTCCTCTCGCGTTTTCCTCTGGACACGCTACGTCATCTAGTGGCGCCTTCATGAAGTTCGTGCATGTCGCGCGTCCGAGTATATGTTTAGGCAAGATTGTTCGAATATATATGATGCGACCGGGTTCGATTCCGCCCAGCACCACAGTTGTTTTAAAGGATTTTAATGCAAAGTATTCTTTGCCTCATTCTTGGCACATTGCGATAGGTAGGTAGTAAAAAGCAAATAATGTGTGACAACAGGTGAAATCGAACCTCCACCATCGAGACCAGAAGCCCGGCGCTCTAACCAATAGGCCACGATGGTACGCATGCTTCCCTCATTGCAAAGCCAGCCAGCTCTTTGAATCGTTGGGCGGCTCCCTGGCCGGCTGCTGCAGCGAAGTACAGAAAGTGCTACGCATCTGTACTTTTCTAGACGGCTCGGCCGCCGGCCTTGACTCTCTTTTCGCACACTATACACGTCGCACCGACCGAGCCTATAGCCCGGCGCCAGCTGGTCTCTAACTCAGAACCGACTGCAGGAGCAGCTTGCAGCTAGTTCGCACGTATACGTTGGACGCTATGAGCTGGTGCTGGATGAGTGGCACTACGGCGCGGGAAAGCGTCATCAATCAAGCTCTTGCCATCGAAGCCGAAAAATGTGCGCTGATGAAGAGGAATCTCGGAAGGTAGCGTGAAAAATGAGCACAGCCGAGACATCGGCTATTTCACTCCGTCTGCATTCTTTATATTGGCCGCCTAGGAAAAGGCGCTTCGTCGACAACAAACTGGTTGCATCTATGTGAAGGCGTTCGTGCATCCACTACGAACTGCAGAGCCACCGAGTATAGAGAAGCGGGAATGAAAAAGCGAGTGGGGCCTCTGCTGCGCGTTCTGACAGCTGCTGTAGGCCAACAGCTGAATGCTTGCACGGCAGTTAATAGGAAACAATGTTAGTGATTTACAACACGCATTATTCACTATTATTTCTTCTTTATTTTTCTCCCAGGCAGCCGTTCAGTATCTTCCCTTACAAGAACCACCCTTCGCTTCGCCTTTTCTTCCTAATCAGCAAGGATATCCTACCGACACCGTCTTCTATGCTCTCCTGAAACCCGTCTAATTCTTTAGTGCTTCACTTATTATTGCGATAGCAATTATATGGGCACTTCAACCGGATTTCTGCCATCGGCGTCACCGTCGCCGTCGCCGTGAGGTTCTGTATAGATAAAATCTTCGCCGCGCGCCGTATGCCCGAGCGGAAGCGTGGGGGGACGCTCGCTATCACTGAGAGCGAACGCACTCAATCTCCCACGCGCAAGCAAGGAAGCGGGAAGCCAGCGCCCAGCGCCGGAGGGAGCGGGGGGGGGGGGGGGGGCACTTCTACTCTGCCAACAACCGCGCTCGTCGCTCGCCCGCACCGTCTCTTATCTCCACACGGCTCTGACCTTTATGCACTGTGCATTCGCCGCTCAGTTTCTGTTGAAGCGATAGACCGCACGTACGTACCTTCACCCGCTGCAGCGTATGTGCTTGCTGCCAGCGTTTTGACAGTCGTTGTCTGCAGTCATTCAGTGTGATCTATTCATGTTTGTTTGTGCGCGCTCACACCACGCTTGTTCATTCAGTTAGTAATAGTCGGGCCACATTTTCCAACGCACGCTACACATGTAATGCTGCCCGGATCGGCAGTGCAGCGCTACAGGTGTGTCCCTTCGCACGCGCTGCCCACGGGAAGCGCTTCTCATCAACACCACCGTTTCACACGCGCCTTCTCGTGGTCATCGAGTCTCTCTTCATGTCGGTCTACTTACGCCGCAGCACACCTGCTTACTTAATCAGCTCATGTTTACTACAATTCATATTGCTACCAAAGCCGCTCACCTTACTTCGTATGACATTGCTGTGTTGCTATCGCATTCATCGCTTCGCCCTTAGGGCGAAACTGTGACATTTTTTCGCTCTTTCTGGGCGTAGGGATGAAAAGGGCTTGCATCCTCATGTTTTCTCTTCCTTCTCAGTTTCATGGTTTTGTCTGCTCAACTCCGTGCGTGTAAAACGTGTTATTTGTATTAGCTGGGCACCGTAAACAATCGAGAAAAAAAAAGGTTAAACCAGGGAAGGGGGGACCTTGCGAATCAGGGAAGATATGTGCCACAGACCTCGCTGTGGCACATGTCTAGTGTGCACATATAGCTGCCACGAAACTTCAGGCCACTTGACTTGCCACGTTCTGGGTTTGATCATTGATGGGTACTTATCCTGGAGACGTGCTTGTCCTACTTGAAGAAGAGACGAACTTCTATTGCTCGCGTACTGAAATTCTACTCAAAAAAAAAAAAAATTGGCCAGAAAACATAGGAGGAGGATTTTCAAGGTGGAACGTTAGCCTCTTTTATTGGTTAACTCTATTAGTTTTGCAATGAGGCGTATGAGTGCTGTGACGTCCCTCTATCTCGAGAATGGGCCCCACGTGACAAATCACATTAAAACTCGTTTGGAGGGGGGGGGGGGGGGAGGCTCATTGTGCACTAGTATTCGGATCAACCCGCCAAGTCACAGCCCCTGTTTCAGTTTACTTGGCCAGACAGCCGTGCTCGCAAATAGGGGGAAGGAGCCACTGAAAAATTTGTTGTAAAACATGGAGCACTTCCGTCCGGCCGATGCTGCAGCTGTACAGCGCTCCGTTTCTGTGTTCGTTTCTTTTCTGCGTTTTCTTTTTTGCGTTGCACTTGGCATGTGCTGGCAAACGTGTATGCCATATTAGTACGCTCAAGGGTTCGGAAAGGCCCTGCTGTGTTCCATCTAGGCGTGCATCAACCATTCGAACAATTATCATCGCTATGCATTTATTCAACCTCTATGTAGGTCACATTTAACAATCTGAGTGCACATTCTACATCTGTGTCAAGTGCTAAGTGCTATTTAACCATAACATTAAACCTAATTTTCAAAAGTTGCGCCTCATCAGCTGCGTTTTCATCTAGTTTTTACCAGCAGCAATACTTCGGCAGCCTCGTGGTGCTTTCAAGGTCGCTTTAGCACCCTGTGAATTGCTAAAAAGGCTACGCAATCAACAATAGTTCTACAGAAGATGACACTGTCGTTATAGAGCGAGGCTTAAGGAGAGAGAATAAATTTTACACTGATGGATCGGCCTCCTCCAGCAGCTTCATATCTGCCATGTTCAGGCGGCTACACTTGTCCCGATCTAATACAAGCTGCCCCTTATGACGACGCCTACATCACCAGAACTTGACACTCTGCTCGCTGCAGTTAGTTACCTCCCACAAGCACATCATCGAAATGGGCTCGTATTTTGCGACTTCCATGCAGTGCTTACAATTTAACAGTGAGCGCTGCGTCGCAGAAGGCATGAGCAATTGCTAACCCAGATAACAAGAGTTCTCCATGAACGACTCTGAAATAAATTTCACATCATCATTCAGTCGCTTCCGAGTCACTGGATCACTGTGGCGTCTCTGCAACAAACTTTCCGGTGACCCTGCACCGCCCAGAAAGGAACACGACTGTTTCGATACTTTTGTCAAGAGGAGACGCTTAGAGGAGTCTTCGTTCGTTTGCTGACACAACGTCGCAAGCTTCCTTCAACAACCAAGTGTCTTGAACTGTCGGCTCGACACACTTGATGCTTCGTTGAAGCTGCAACTCTCACATCATCTCTCCCGCTGCAATTTGAAGCTATCACCGCCTTTGGGACTGCTCATCATGTAAGGGGAGGGCTTTACGAAAGCTTATTGATTACTCATTGAAGTGGCAGACACAATTATGAAGAAGGTGTTGTTGGCTGAAGGCGTATCTAGCCTTGAGAGAATTGCGGGCAGCTGCTCAGCCCGAGCTGTATGTTGTAGGGAAGTTTAAGAAAAATCTATTCGAAGGTACTATCGATCAAAAAAAGTTTACGGACCAAGGGATCTGTCAAAAAGCTGAATATCTCCGCAGCCTCGAAACGCATCCTGGTATTCCCATTTCCAGCCTCTACTGGTATATGCGAATAACACTGTGATGTACGATTTTACTGGCTACTTTTAAAGGCTGCTCGGATATTTAGCGTTTTCTGAGATCCCGTGGCCCGTCAACTTTTTTGGTTGATAGTACGTTGTCCAGTCCATCGGCATTCATATAGCACGGCGCGAGACGGTTGAACAAGGCTCTATTCAGTACGGAGCTATACGTAGTGAAACAACAAATAGTTCCTACCTATCCTCAATGCAACGAACACGTCCCTTCAAGCGCATAAGTTCGTTATTAAAGCGGAGCTTTCTACAACTTCATTCCCGGACATTGAAGCGTCTACTCGGTCGCCTTCTTGTAGAGAAAGGTGGGCCGGTCCTGGAGAAAGCTCAATAGTAAACTGGGCTGATTCCAGAGGTGGCTTGATGAAAAGTGGGCCTATCCCTGAGATTGTGCAATCCGCGGTCACGCGGATGACGTGGTGGGGTTTTCGCGTCTACCTGATTTGCCGGGCAGGCATGTAATCGCTATGCTGAATGAAAAAACCCGTTGCAGAAGATCATCAGTTTTATACTTTCAGTTTACCCGCTCCACCAAAGTGTCGCTTCACATATACATTAAAGAGTGTGCATTGGATCAGCATAATTTTATTGCGATTAAATTCTTGGGGAACTTCATCCACTTTGCGGTACGCACGTATATGTATGTATGTATGTATGTATGTATGTATGTATGTATGTATGTATGTATGTATGTATGTATGTATGTATGTATGTATGTATGTATGTATGTATGTATGTATGTATGTATCTATCTATGTATCTATCTATCTATGTATCTATGTATGCTATCTATCTATCTATCTATCTATCTATCTATCTATCTATCTATCTATCTATCTATCCTACCTCTTGCACGGCGCTCTGTAATAAAAAAAAATTGCAGTTCACCTTGCTCTGGGCAGAATCGAACCGGCGTCACTAGGATTCCTCAAGCACAGCAGCTAGACGCTTTGGCACGCTGCGTCATGAATGCGCGCGCGCAGTGAGGGAAGAAGTGTTCGCACGCACCGGCGCGCCACGAATCTCGGAGGCCACCCGCTGACTTGGCACCGACGGCGCTAGATGGCACAGCGTGTCCAAAGGGAAGCGTGAGAGAGGAACCGCACTGCAGTAAATGCCGCATACATGACGTGTTTTGACGATAGCAATAGCGTGTGTCTCGCTACATTGCTATAATGCTAATCGCATTAACGTGCGCATTGATCGCGAGATGGTTTTGCTAGAAATTTTTTACCGTTGTTATGATGTTAAGCTTGGCCGCGTTTGTCTTCGTTAAGTAGGTAAAATCAAGAGTGCATTAAGGGAGCACATTCTCGGGACCATATGACGTTATGACTCGCGTGATCAGGCAGCAACGTTGGCATCGCTGTGTTTTCTGAAATACAAGGGCCTCATATAGGTTGCAAACTTGATGTCCACTGTTCTGCGTGTGGACACAGATAACGCTTCCTCCCCGTCCTTCCTCTTGCAATATATTTAGTTTTCGCGCTGGTTTGCGAAGCCTCGTTATTGAAGTATTTTGTCCGTCATACGCGGCTCATAGAAATTTGCAAGCGTGGAAAATATTTGAATTCTTGCTATGTCGAATTATGCTGAGTGCTTACGTTGGTTTGTGTCACCTTACCTCCGAAGGCTCTTCTTTGTCATATGTCTAACCAAGTAAAAAAAAAAAAAAAAGCGTAAGAGGCGCAATGGTGCGCATAGAAATCCCGGAGGTAACAGCCGTCATTCGCCGAGTGGGACAGTGATGGAAAGACAGTAACTCGCCGCTTCAAACTCAAAGGCTTCCCAAAGGCACCTTGCATCCGCGCCTTCTAACGCTAGTTTGTCAACGTGCATCTGAAGCGGCAATCGACGAACAAGAACACGCACGTCAGCGCCACTGTGTGCACGAGTGAGCTGAACGTGCTTTCGCGAGTCCATTACGTATAGCAGTATTGTGCGAAAATCTTGTAGGTTGTTTTATTCACTTATACCATTCTTTTCTGTGTATAGGGTAGCAAATCGTATGAGCACCTCGATGATCTTCCCGCGCCAGCATTTTTTTAAATTCACTTTTGATTAAGAGAGTGCAGCGGTTGTTCATCTGTTAAAAATATTTATCTTCGAAGACGTGGAAGCAGCAACCACTGCTTACCCAAGTGTGGAATACCTCCTTGTTTAAAGCTAGGCGTGCCAGAATTCTCAGCGACTCATGCGCGTCATTAGCACCGTCCACCTATGAGAGCGTATTACCCAGTAGTTCTATCATAAAATATTATCGCTATATTTCCGCGATTTATATTGTAGAAATTGTGTTTCCTGGTGAGAACAGCAGAGATGGGGGCGATTTGAAAAACAATGAAACTAGAGCGTTCCTGGTACAAGTACACAGGTGTTTGTCGAACTGATGAAGATAGGCAAGCGATGAGCCTGAGGCTGTTATCGTATATATATATATATATATATATATATATATATATATATATATATATGCGGCGACTCACAAGCGACGAATCGCTGCCTGAAATGGGGCAGACTGGAACAAATATTTACAACATTTTTAATTAGGCGAAGCTTCCTGGACAAGTGTAGCTTGCAAAAGGGTGGCTGCTTGGGCTGGTTGGTGAAACGTTGTTTAAACAAGGAAAACAATATTTTAATGCGCAATTCATAGCAAGGAAGGAAGAAGGCGACAGGACAGAACGCATGAAGCATGTGCGCTCTGTACTGTCGCCTTCTTCCTTGCTTCCAACGAAATGCCCAATAAAAAACGTTTCTTTTTTCATGTCTAAACAAATGTAGCTTATACGCATATTACGGTAGCAGTAGCCCAAGCAAATTGCTTGCTTTCAACTCTGTCACTCGGACGGTAACAGTGGGGCATCAGTAGGGATTCTTCTACTTACACAAGCGTACCAGCGTCAAAACAAAACAAAAAAAAAGGACACGGTGCAATCAATAAAGTATTAAATAAATTATTTTCACGGTGACTGTACTTTCTGATATAAACTCCAAAACACTACAGGGGTACTTGTCGCCCTTTACTTTTTTGGCCTGCCAGTACTGCTGATAAGTGTGGCAGCCATTTAGAGCAGCCATTGTAATTTATTACTTTGGATAATAACGCGTGAAAAAGAAAATTCCATACGAAAAGCTAACGCATGCTCAATGCCGAGAGGGCTAGACAGTTGTTGTTCGCTTCTATACGGACGCAAATGACCACACACAACGCCTCATTACGAAATATTCCAGATGACACGCCCCACGGCGTCCTGACAACAACCCACATAATCATTCGGACTCTGAATCGGCTGCAGCGCTGCTGTGTACGTGGTGGAATAATAAGAAGTTCCGACTAGTCTAGACGCGCTTTACTCGTTTTTTCCGATTTCTGTATAGCAATCCTTCCAGGACTAGAGAAGCAAAACTTGGAAGGAAAAGGCTGCTTGTGCAGAAACGAAGACGCGTCCTCAACACGAACCGAACATTTACCACAGAAATTAATGGTGGCAGAAACAATGCCTCGCTTACTTCTATTTGTTCGAGCGCGACGCCCAAGGGAGATAGTTTTCCGCGCTGATGAATGTTGTTTCGCAACAAAGGATTTCACGCGTGCGAGAGGCGGCTCTTTGTGTTCACGCACCAACAAACACGACTGCCGCAGAGGTGCGCGGCGGGTGCGAAACACAACGCTTACGCTTTTAGAGAGAAAAACAATTTTCCAGTAAAAAGTTTGCCATTTGTTCGCGCCTGGTGCGTATGGGGACGAGCGGACTATAGCTCCGCGCTGGCGTATATAAAAGATATATTTCTTTCAAGTCACTTGAAGGCATTGCAAGACAAAAAAAAAAAAAGAACACAGCAAAAAGAAGGAAAATTCGCCTTCCTGAATGCCATAACGCACAATAATTGTTTGTGCTGAAGGAATTAGATGAAGGCGCCCAACCGAAACTCCTGGCCTGTTTCAGACTGCGGGTTTCGCCATTTCACTTAGGCGGAGCGAGAACCTTAGATATTGAGGAGAAAAAAAAAGTGCTTGCTCATGTGGAACCAGTCCATCAGTGAGCCTTCTGCTTCCCTGAGATATCTAATTCTCGCACAAAGCGAAAGAAAGCAATGCAAGAACTGGAAAGTAGTTATAAGCTATCGGTGAGAAGTAAATGCGATAAATATGAATAGTTGGTTATTGTGTGCTCGCAAACTGCGCCTAGATTTGCGTCTGCTCATTCTACTTTCTGTGGGTTTTAAGCCTCTAGAAATAAACGAACGGTGTTCCGTTCGTTCCTGCATCCACGTGGATACATTGCTCACGCGTTACGTTTGATCCTAGTAATGAAAACAGTTCAATGACCGTTCGGTACCACTGTGATACTATGAGGTCTGTACCTGTGATCAGGGGCGTAGCCAGGGGCACACAGGGCACGCGCATGCCTCCCTGCTCCCCCCCCCCCCCCCCCCCCTCCGAGGTATCCGAGTACTATGATATCATTTCATGATACTATGATATCTGGCATAAAATGACCTACCTGTCACTTCACTCAGTGAAGTGGGAGGCCCCGTCCGCCTTTCACCCCCAAGCCCTCCGAAAATGTTCATGGCTACGCCACTGCCTGTGAGCAATACTGGAAACTGGCAGACATGAAACCCGATTCAAAAGAAGCAGCTGAAGATAAATGAGCCTATCCCTCCTAACTTTGTTGAACTGGAAAACAAGTTTTATCCGCATTCAGCGAGGTGCAGTGGTCTGCTTTCAGAAGCCACTCAGTGGTGCATACTAATGGCACCGCTAGAGCAGTACAGCACGTGTACAAAGAGGTATATTTGTTATGAGGAACGGCGCATTTAATATTCGTTCTCTCAGTAAAGTAAGTGGAGCTAATGAACAGTGCGTATCTAATTTACGAAAAGATGCATAAAGTGTGATTACGATGGGATCTCGCTCATATTGTATGCCAAACTTCTATCCACCGAAGCTGTAACGTAATAAAGCCGCAAATGACCTTCATTTCTACAGCTGCTTAAACGCTTTAGAACTGTTATATTTGTGGTTCACGCCTCCTTAGTTTATTATAGACGGAAAGCAGGGCATCAAAAGTTTGCGCTATGGCCTGTGAAATCATCACTGTGTTGGTGGAACGTACAGATTAGGGTGATTCGGTTCTTTTAAAGGCATCATCTACGCAAATGATTCCAGTTCAGTAAGGAAGGGATGTTCGAGTAACGCTAAGTCCCGCTTAAAGCAAGAAATAAGCGGTAAACGATTTCGCAAAGAATTGGGAAACGACCAGGCAGCCCCGCAAATGAAGATTAATATACCTCCTCGTGCGGGCTTAACGCTGCGATTGCTTGCTCGCTAATAAACTCGATTCTGATTTTTTGCAGCAGCTCTGAAAAAACTGCTATCTGACGTAGGTTTTCTTCCTCCTCCTCCTCTCCCTCCAACATACTCTTTTTTTATAACTACCTACTCCGTCTGCCACTGAAAACACAGTCATTCAAGCTCGATGCATAGCAAGTGCCAGTTTGCGATTCAGAACCTGCTCTGTGGTTATTACATATGTGTTTTCGATGGTCACTCATTCAAAAATCCATACCCCAAAAATTATATATATATATATATATATATATTAAGAACAGAAAGAAAGAAGAGAGGCAGAAAACTCGCAAACACATTTTAAAACAATTTCCAGGACGGCTCATGGTGTGTAACGCGAATGTTTAAGCGTTAGCTGTGGTGTGGCCTAGGTGTTCTTACAGCGGATGTAGAGCCCACCGAATCGCTTGGGGGTCTGAAGGTCCCGCTTCTTCCATGATATCTCAGTGTAAATGATGTTTTGTAGCGTTGTCGTTTAAACTACTACGCTCATCTTCGATGCTCGAGCGCTCGCCGGCTTTCTAAGCATAAACGAGCGAAGCCGAAGGTGCTATGACGACGACGGCATGACCACAATGGAATGACGATCCTGAAATAATAAGGATAATATAAGGATGACAGGCAATTTTTAAAAATTCTGTAAACAGAAAACAAGAAAAAAAAACACCCGGTATATGTGAATGAATACCATATTTAGGTAAACAAAGAACATAAGCCTGAATCTCTTTCTCTTCTCCTCCCGTATTTTTTTTTTTTTTTTGCTTCATTTGTTTTTCATTTGTAGTGAAAGCTGCAAAGAGGCAACGACGATTAACCGCATTTGAGTAAAAGGCACGACATAATTCCCAACCCTACAGCTTAAGTATGATTTTATATTATCGGTATACAACAGCGATGAATGAAATTGTAAACCTTTCAGCTACAAGGGATAAATGGGAAACGGTAATACGGAACGAGAAATTTGCATTCAGCAAGCATTTACGAACTAATTGGACAGAATTAAACCAATTTTGGTTTTCTTCATGACCTACGTTTTGTGCTTATATATATTGTTACGGGGATAACGTTTATTTAGGGAGTGAGTATGGCTATATACAAGGTTTGGACAAGCAGCAGCGACGGATGCAAGGCTGTCGCGCGCCTCTGGCCACTTCGTCGCCGTCGTCTTCGTCCGACCGACAGTAGCAGCCCCTTCACTGTCTCGTGGCACTACCCCCCCCCCCTCCCCGGGGCGAGAGCGCCGACCCGGTGCTTGCTACGACAGACCAGAGGGTACAGTTACGTATGGCTTAAGTCTCGCAACGTGCACGATAGCAGAGGTTGGGGGCGTAGACGGCGCTGGTGCGGTGACTGGCTCGATCTCATACGTAACGTCGGTGACTTGACGTAGCACCCTGTAAGGACCATCGTAGCGGGACAATAGCTTTTCGGAGAGACCGATGCGGCGGGACGGAGACCACAGTAGCACGAGAGCGCCTGGGGAGTAAGAAACGTCTCTGTGGCGACTATCATACAGGGCTTTCTGGGAAGCCTGAGACACTGTGAGCCGTTCACGTGCGATCTGGCAAGCTATGTCGGCGCGCGCTAGGGCGTCGCGAACGTACGTGGTGGTTGAGCTGACAGGAAGTAAAGTATCGAGAGGCAGGGAAGGTTCGCGTCCATACAGGAGATAAAACGGGGAGTAGCCAGTAGTGTCATGTCGGGACGAGTTGTAGGCGAAAGTAACGTACGGCAAAGTAGCGTCCCAATCGCGGTGATCGGCGGAGACGTACATGGAAAGCATATCGGTCAGAGTTCGGTTCAGGCGCTCTGTGAGTCCATTCGTTTGGGGTGATAAGCAGTTGTGAGCTTGTGGTGGGTAGAGCAGGAACGAAGGATGTCATCGATGACGCGAGACAGAAAGTATCGGCCTTGATCGGTCAGAAGCTGTCGAGGAGCACCATGATGCAGGATGATGTCATGAAGGAGAAAGTCGGCGATATCCGTAGCGCAACTGGTTGGGAGGGCACGGGTAATGGCGTATCGCGTCGCGTAGTCGGTCGCTACGGCGACCCACTTGTTGCCTGATGTCGAGGTTGGAAAGGGAACCAAGAAGGTCGAGCCCAACACGAAAGAATGGTTCGGCGGGAATGTCTATAGGGTGAAGCAGACCGGCAGGTAACATAGCTGGCCTCTTGCGGCGCTGGCATTTGTCGCAGCTAGCGACATATCGTTGGACGGAGCGATAGAGACCAGGCCAGAAGAAACGGCGCCTGACGCGATCATAAGTGCGGGTGACACCAAGGTGACCAGCAGTGGGCTCATCGTGAAGCTGGCGAAGGACATCTGACTGCAGATGGGCAGGCACGACAAGGAGGCGTTCAGGGCCCTCAGGATGCATATTATGGCGGTATAAGGTGCCGTCCTGAAGGAAGAACAAGTGGAGGGAAGGGTCGGGTGTGGCGGAGTTGAGACTGTCGATGATAGACCGTAAAGCCGAGTCGCGGCGTTGTTCGTCCCGTATATTAACGAGGTCCGAGATAGAAAAGACGCAGGCGTCGGTGTCTTGCTCAGAGACGTCAGGGGAATCCACGGGATGCCGTGAGAGACAGTCGGCATCTTGATGAAGCTGACCGGACTTGTGCACCACTGAAAACGAGTATTCTTGGAGGCGCAGAGCCCAACGACCAAGGCGTCCTGTAGGGTCTTTGAGCGAAGAAAGCCAACAGAGGGCGTGATGATCAGTTACGACGGTAAAGGTGCGGCCAAACAGGTAGGGACGAAATTTGGCGACAGCCCAGACAAGAGCAAGACACTCTCGTTCCGTTATGGAGTAATTCTTCTCCGGTGCGGACAGGAGGCGGCTAGCGTACGCAATAACACAGTCGTGGCCGCTCTGACGCTGAGCGAGGACGGCACCGATTCCATGGCCGCTGGCATCTGTGCGAAGTTCCGTCGGTGCAGTCGGATCAAAATGCGCTAAAATAGGGGAAGTCGTCAGGGCATCTATAAGCGCCGAAAAGGCAGCAGCTTGGGGTGAGCCCCATGTAAAAGCAACGTCTTTTTTGAGGAGCGCAGTAAGGGGACGCGCAATGTCGGCGAAATTACGAATAAAACGTCGGAAATAGGAGCGAAATCCTATAAAACTGCGTACGTCTTTGGCCGAACAAGGTAGAGGAAAATGCTTCACGGCGCGAACTTTTTCAGGATCGGGCTGGACACCTGTCGCGTTGACGAGATGGCCAAGTACGGTTATTTCACGGCGTCCGAAACGGCATTTTGAGGCGTTGAGTTGGAGACCGGCATTGCGGAATACCTCGAGAATGGTGGAGAGGCGCTGAAGATGGCTGTCAAATGTTGGCGAAAAAACAATGACATCGTCAAGGTAGCACAAACAGGTTGACCATTTCAAGTCCACGAAGAAGCGAATCCATCATGCGCTCGAATGTGGCCGGCGCATTGCAAAGGCCGAAAGGCATCACTTTAAAGTGATAGAGGCCATCGGGAGTTACGAATGCGGTTTTTTCGCGGGTCCAGTGGGTCAACAGCAATCTGCCAATAACCTGAGCGAAGGTCAATAGATGAGAAATATTGGGCGCCGTGAAGACAGTCGAGTGCGTCGTCGATACGGGGCAAGGGATAGACGTCCTTTTTCGTGATCTTGTTTAGGTGTCGATAGTCAACACAAAATCGCCAGGTGTTGTCCTTTTTCTTGACCAGCACAACAGGAGCGGCCCAAGGACTCGAGGACGGTTCGATGATGTTCTTGGCCAGCATTTTATCGACTTCCTGTTGGATTATGGCGCGTTCCGCAGCGGAAACGCGATAAGGGCGCCGGTGAACCGGTTGAGCATCACCGGTGTGGATGGAGTGCTGAACAACTGTTGTCTGGCCTAAAGGGCGATTTTCGAGATCAAAGATATCGGAATACGACAGCAAGACCCGGCGAAGATCTTCTGCTTGCGTATGCGAAAGGTCGGCTGATATCATTTTCTCGAAATTGGCACATAGCGACGAGGTGGCTGTGAGAGAGCCGGAAACAGTTCGAGGGCCGTCGACGGCTAACACAGAAATCGCGCATTCTTGCAACGACGACATGGTGGCAAGCGCGATGCCAGCAGGTAGCACGTGGGTTGAAAGACCAAAGTTCAAAAGCGGCAGGCAGGTTTTGTTGTCGCGTACGGTAACCACAGTGTGCGGGAGAACGACAGAGTGCATCAGGACCACGTCGAGAATCGGGGAAACAACGTATTCACCATCGCACACAGGAGGAGAGGGACTTAATGGGACGTACGTGGAGGCTTGCGGTGGCAGGTGGAGGAACTCGACAGAACATAAGCGGCTGGGAGTGTCCGATAGTACGTGGGCGTCGAAAGGGAGCTCCAGTTGAAGTACACCTGTGGAGCAGTCGATAAGGGCTGAGTGCGTCGAGAGAAAGTCTAGGCCGAGGATCACGTCGTGGGGACACTGCGCAAGCACGGCAAACAAACCAATGGTCTGATGGCCAGCAATGCACACTCGGGCGGTGCACATACCAAGAACGGCAGACGAGCTGCCATCAGCGACCCGTACTGTGCTCTGAATTGCGGGCGTAATCACTTTGCGGAGCTGAGTACGGAGAGCAGCGCTCATTATTGAAATCTGCGCTCCGGTGTCTATGAGGGCCGTAACGGTGACGTCGTCCACTTGAATGTCCAGAAGGTTTCGGCGCGTAGATACAGTCAACAGAGGATTTGTATATCGGGTCACTGATGCAGCGTCACCTCCGGGAGCTGCACGGCTTAGTTTACCGGAGCGTAGGTGCCAGGCCGTGCAGGGGATGATGGCCGGTATGGTCGCGGTGATCGAGATCGACGGCCTTGTGGGGACGGTGAGCGGCTAAACCTGGAGTGTGGAGCGGCGGCATCGGAAGCATCGGAAGCATGTGGATCAGAGCGAGGGGAAAACCGTCGAATGTTGCCTCCAGGACGACGCCAAGATCCAGTACTCCAGTTTGAAGGCGACGACCAGCTACTGCGGCAGTGACGGGCAATGTGTCCAACGCGAGAGCAGTTGAAACATATGGGTCGGTCGTCTGCCGTCCTCCAGTCAGCCGGGTTTCTGTAGCGCGAAGGGTAGACCTGGTTCTGGGTGACATTTGCAGGGGTACGTTCGGATGTACGAATGGAACAGACGGCCGATGATAATCCCATGTTCGCGAACTCCTGGCGGACGACTGCTTTTATTAGTGACACGGTGGGCAGGTTGGCTGACTGAACGTCTGGAAGAACGGCCGTAGGAGCTAGAGCTTCAAGTTCGCGGCGGACAATACGCGTTACATCTTCTGACGCTGTAGCCGGTACAGGCGTCGGTGGGTCTTCGCATGATGATGTGGCGGCAGTGTTAGGTAGCCGAAGGAACTGGCGGGTGATGCGGCGACTCTTCGCTTGTTCAAAGCGCTGGCATTCCTTAACTATGGCGTCGACCGTCGTACAGTCCTTACACACCAGTAGATTAAACGCGTCGTCGGCTATTCCTTTCAAAATATGCGAAATCTTGTCATCTTCGGCCATTTGTGCGTCAACTTTTCGACAAAGGCCCAGGACGTCCTGTATGTACGAAATGTACGATTCAGTGGTCGTCTGGATACGAGATCCCAACTCCTTTTTAGCGGCCTGCTGTCGGTCAAATGATCTGCCGAACAACTCACGCAGCTTCGCCTTGCAAGCGTCCCAACTTGTAAGATCTTCTTCATGCGTCCGGTACCACACGCGTGCCGTCCCTTTCAGATAGAATATCGCGTTGGCTAACATAACCGTGGGGTCCCACCTGTTGCGGTTGCTGACGCGTTCGTACATGTCGATCCAGTCTTCGACATCCAAGCCATCTGTGCCAGAAAAGGTTCCCGGGTCTTGTGGGTGCAAAAGAATCACAGGAGCCGGTGGCTGCTGCACCGTCGACACTTCACTGGTCATCGCGGAGCAACCAAGACGGCGACCGCTTCGAAGTTCCGTGCTTGGTTGACGGAGCCGGTACGTTGACAGGTTTACCCAGCACTTCCACCAAAGATGTTACGGGGATAACGTTTATTTAGGGAGTGAGTATGGCTATATACAAGGTTTGGACAAGCAGCAGCGACGGATGCAAGGCTGTCGCGCGCCTCTGGCCACTTCGTCCCCGTCGTCTTCGTCCGACCGACAGTAGCAGCCCCTTCACTGTCTCGTGGCAATATATATATATATATATTAAGAAGAGAAAGAAAGAAGAGAGGCAGAAAACTCGCAAACACATTCAAAAAAACTTCCTGGACGGCTACTGGTGTGTAACGCGAATGTTTAAGCGTTAGCTATGGTGTGGCTTGGGTGCTCTCACATCCTTTCCAACCCTACATCCCCCACCCCAGTGCAGGGTAGCAAACCGGAAACTCGCTTCTGGTCCTTGCTTTTCCTCTTTCGCTCTCTCTCTCTCCGTTTCTCTATACTGCTTTAGTGTATCCTTGAATCAGAAAGCACTCTTGGAAAAAGGGCAAAAGCACGTTGTACTCTCGTATCCTGGCCTCTGCCCTTTCTTCATAGTACAGTCCCATTGCAGTTCAGGGAAATATTGGAATGAGAAAACGAGGCTGACGTACGTCGTGGATATCTGCGTCTTGTCTTTCTAAAAATGCAAGCACTTATTTTCCACGAACAGTAATCGAATTATGCCACCGTTGGTGTTTGCTGATGAACTGGGAGAACGCTGTGTGTGGAAAGGAAAAAAAAAATAGTGCAATAGCCATTCCTCGGCAAGAAAATGTCGCGAGCGCTTGTTTTTAGTACATCACCGCTATCAAGCTGAAATAAAAGAAAAAAAAGAAACAAAAGGAGAAAAAAGAGAGGGAGAGAAAAAAAAAAGGTAGGCAACTGCGTTTTTGACGTGCGAGAAAATGTCCATTAAATAACGTCCCGTCTTTCTACGTCATGGCAGCCCAGCTCCGCAGGCTGACTCTAAAAGTGCTCCCAGACTCCTACGCATAGTGAGCATAATTTATTTTGTGTGTGCATGCTACTAATATATTCTAAGAAAAGTAGCACGGAGAGATGCCTAAAATATTGTTCGAACTTGTCACTCAGTTTAGCGGACACCTAGAATGCATGGGTGAAGCAGTTTTTATTGTATTTTATTTTATTTTTTTCGAGACAGCGCCAGCCCCTTGAAGGTCGGCTAATGGAACTAGAAGATGATGTTCGTTAAACCGTATACAATATGTGCACTGTAGCAGTTTAGCACAAGAAAAAAATATTAATCGGCGCGAGTTCGGGACTGTTAGCTGTGTTTCTGTAAGCTTTATTTACTTGCGCTCGAGGCATTGCGCGAGAATCCGCAGCAAAGGCCAGGGGGGGGGGGGGGGGGGGGGGCTTGTGAGCTGTCGCACTCATTAACGCGTATGGAAGAGGAGCACTACATATAGGTCCTTATTTTATAATTTTTCGATCGAATGTACACTTGGGTACGTTGTGAACGCGCATATGTGCCAAAATAGCGCTAAATAGGGCGAGGTATACGTGAGGTATCCACAGGAGCAGCGGCACATCACGGCTATCATGCGATACCATATGTTGCTGCTATTACCATATATTACTAGAGCAGGAGCTCAGGAAATAATTCATGCTGATGCGAAAATGCGAAAGAGTCTGCGAGCAGTATAAGAGGTGGCGGGCGTATACATACATACATACATACATACATACATACATACATACATACATACATACATACATACATACATACATACATACATACATACATACATACATACATACATACATACATACATACATACATACATACATACATACATACATACATACATACATACATACATACATACATACATACATACATACATACATACATACATACATACATACATACATACATACATACATACATACATACATACATACATACATACATACATACATACATACATACATACATACATACATACATACATACATATATAGGCGTGCTACCGTGACTTCGGACGTCATGACGTTATAGTGAACAGCGCTGATGTGCGTCCATAACTTAGTCCTCGTCTTATTTATCACTGTTTTGTCCACTATCAATAACCTTTTCAGCTGTGCAGATTACAAAAGTTTCTTCGTCTCGAAAACGCGGAAAAACCTTCTCTATATACATACGCGAGCGCCTCCGAACACGAGGCGCAGTAACTGAGAAACTCCAAACGGTAACGCTTCCTTTCTATTAGAAGCAAAAAAAAAAAAAAAGAAAACGGGTATTCATGGCTTCCAGTGCTTTGAGAGGGATAGGGTTCGATGTCACCTCTATATATAGACAAAAAGTCGCCAGGTCCTGTATTGCTGTTAACGTTTGCACGAAGGTATGAGCTGCACGCTTAAGCGAGAAAGGAAAGCAAGGATGCAGCAGTTCTATTTCCGACGTGGCTCCCACCACTTTTTACCAAGTCTGAAAAAAAAAAAAAAAAAAACGCACGCCCGCGCGTTCTCGAAGCCTTGTGGAACTCAGCGAGCGTTCCACAGTTCGCGACCCTATAGCTATACTCTAAGTAGAGGAATGCAAACAAGGATTTCTCCTTCAGGGCCCGAGGCACAGAAACAACAAGACTGCTGCTGCTGCTGATGCTAAGAAAGCGCCACTCAATAGAGGCGCAGCCTCGGAAGAGATGGCGCAGACAGTGGAGAGGTCATAGCGCGAAGATGCTCGTTGCGGTTGGCGCAGCCGCCTCACTGCTCTCCATGTTTTGAGACCCTCGTGGCGCTGGCTCACTTTTGCTAGCACGAATGCGTTCTTACGCACCTTTGCGCCGCCCATCTTGCGTTTTGTCTGCGGCGGGCGTTCCACTGCAGACGACGGAATGGGAAGCATGCGGTGAGAGTAGTCTGCTGAATACGAACCAACCGCTAAGGAAAGAAGGAAAACGAAGGAAAAAGCGGCGCCAGAAAAAAAAAAATGACATATTGCTGCAAGCCACGACGGCTGTGATGACGATGGTGTCTGCAGAGGGCGGCGCGCACCTTGTTTGCAGTGCTAGAAAGGCGTCTGTTAGCGCGGCGCGTTGTTTGCAATGCTCGCGAAGCTCCGCTTGTGTGCGTAACCAGGGAACGGGCGTTGCTTCTCAGCAAAGACAGCCACCAACCTTCCATGCACCAACATTGTGCATTGCTGGCACACGTACATGGAGAGAGAGAGGGAGAGAGACGAAGAGGGAAAGGTAGGGAGGATAACCAAAGATCGGCACGGAAGCTATTCATGCTCTTTGCAGATCGCTATTGTGGGTTCGGGATTATGTGTTTTATTTTGCAATGCGCGCGCGCGTGCGCTTATATATATATATATATATATATATATATATATATATATATATATATATATATATATATTAAACATTGTTTGAATTTCAAACTTTTGTGTGTGTGTGCGTTCTTAAACATTGTTCGCATTTCAAATTCAATTTAAACATTGTATGAGATTTCGTTCAAATTTCCTCTTCTACAGGTATACTGCGTGTAGAGTGCTTTTGACATTATACGCTATATTCCTTTGTTGTAACATATCGTGCTTTGAGAATTGACCCTGTCATTTTATAATGTCTCTTTTACCTTTCTGATATTTCGGGGAGGGGTTTCTGCTGTGTATTCGTGAACAAAAGGCATGGTGACGCATAGTGGAGTAAAAAATGACGACAATAGTTCACCGGGAGCCCGCTTTTGTTTTTCGCTAATTGTCATCGTATAATACACTAGGATGTAGCTAGCCGAACAACTTTAGAAAAGTTGCCTCGAAGTACACTCTAAGAACAGTTGCACCCTTTGGGGCGTATTTTTGCCACAGAACAATAATCGTCATCTGACTTGCGTAGCTTTCCTATCTTTAACGCTGTGCGCCCGGCACTTCTCGGTCACGAACGACAAGAGCGTTATCAGCGTGACGCAGCGTTCTCGACAGGAAAGTAGCAAGTGCAGAGTTTTCAAGATAGGAAACGCAAGCAAGACAGATGGCGATTATTGTTGTGTGGCAAAAATGCACCCCAAAGGGTGCAACTGTTTTTAGAGTATAATGGTCCTCTCTTTAAAGCAGTAGCCTTTGTTAAAAACCTCTTCTGCTTACACTGAAACAGACCGTAAGCCACTACCAAAAATTTGTGACGCCATGTTCTGCAGGTTTTTGATAGCCGAACGCCACTTAAGTAGGCGATGAACGGCTGTTACATGCTTTCAGCATGTTTGAGTACTATATGCAGTATAGCCTCTCATAAGCTAGATGTGCTTCTACGAGCATCATTGGTTATAAAATCCACCATTCAACTCTTGCATTCCGTGGGAAAACAGAGCGCGATTGCAACCATATCGATGAAATGGAACCACAATATCTGACCAACGGACCTTGATCATGGACTGGCATCGGGAACGTGGCAGGTGCTGCACAGCGCCAAACGCTGTGACTTACAGCATGAGTTTGAGCTTGAGTTGATAATCTTGAGTAGGCGCTTCTGCTCACCGTGTCTGCTTTTGCCGTTTTCGTTTACTTTCCTCGGCACCGGATTACCCATGAGATGTCCCATGAGATTGTCCCAGATTACCCATGAACTCGCTAGACATAATGGAGAGAAAAGGCGCCTGAGACGAAACCGACTGCAGTTTCGGCAAAAGGCCTTCATCGCGAAGACATCTTACCGGCTTCATCAGTTGCAATGGCCGCATTTCGATGGCGGAGAAATGCAAGAAAAACAAACAAAAATTAACGCTCATGCGCTCGAATTTAGGCGCACGTCATAGATCCCAAGGTGGCGAGAGCTATTCCAGCGCCTTTCACTATAATTGGCCTCTCTCATAACCAACTTGCAGTTTCCGAACATTAAGCTCCGCAATTTTTTTTTAAAGCGGGATTTGAGACCGACAGATCATGTGTAAACTATAAGCCTAAGAAAAATGAGGGTTCAGCTTTGCCGCTAGGTAACTGCTTTTGGGGTATTTTTACTTGCCTTCATCAACTAAAACTATAGCTGTCTGCTGGTATAGCTAGCGTTCGGTTTGCTTCGTTGTATCCCCTTCCTCCTCACACCCGCTCTTGCTTCGTTTATTTAACTCTTTTCTTCTACTTCGTCTTTCTAGTAGAAAAGAAAACGCCTAGCGAGCAGTCAGTAGAGCACCTCCGGGCAATTGCTACTACAGTGGAGACCTGCACAAACAAATGCGCTGCCTAAAGGAGGCGACGAAAACAAGATGTGGCACAGGAAAGGGAACGCAGTGCTATTGGGCTATAGGAACGGAAGAAACAAAACTATACATATGTTCATCATTTCCGGAAGAAAAACGCAAGGGAAGACAAAGACGTCGAGGAAACCTGACATGCTGCTTTTTGCCCAGTGTTGTTCGTTCCTGTTGATGGTTCCGCTATCCGCCCGTTCTGTATTGATCTTGATCAACAGGGGCAGCAGAAAGTGTGGGGGAAGTTTGTGGAAATGGAAGAAGCAAGATCCCGATAGGTATCAGCAGATGACTGCAGTGGGAGCTATGGGACAACTGGTTTGTTTCTGTTTACATGTGTGTATGCATGCATTGGAAGAATGCCAACATTATACTAATCCATAAGAAGGGGGACGTTCGAGAATTGAAAAAAAAAACTATAGTCCAATTAGCTTGGTTTGAGTACCGTATAATATATATTCGGCAAGATAACTTCCAATAAAATGAGGGCAATACGTGACTTTAGTCAACCAAGAGAACAGGCTGGCTTCAGGAAGGGATATCCTGCGATGTATCACATCCATGTCATCAATAAGGTAATAAAGAAATCTGCGGAGTATATAATCAGCCTCTCAATATGGATTTCATAGATTATGAAAAAGCATTTGATTCAGTAGAGATACCAGCACTCATAGAGGAATTGCGTAATCAAGGAGTACAAGAGGCATACGTGACTATCTTGGTAAATATCTACAAAGATTCCACAGCTACCTTGGTTCTCCACAAGAAAGTAGAAAGTTACCTATCAAGAAAGGGGTCAGGCAAAGAGACACAATCTCTCAAATGCTATTGACTGTGTGCTTAGAAGAAGTATTCAAGCTCTTAGACGGGGAATGCTTAGGAGTGAGGATCAATGGTGAATATCTCAGCAACCTTCGGTTTGCAAATGACATTGTCCTATTCAGCAACAATGGGGATGAATTACAAGAAATGACTGAGGACCTTAACCGAGAAAGTGTGAGAATGGCCTTGAAGATTAATATACAGAAAACAAAGTTAATGTTCAATGGCCTGGCAAGGAAACAAGAATTGAGGATCGCCAGTCAGCCTCTAGAGTCTGTAAAGGAGTACGTTTATCTAGGTCAATTACTCACAGCGGACCCTGATCATACGAAGGAAATTTACAGAAGAATAAAATTGCGTTGGAGTGCATACGGCAGGCATTGCCACATCCTGACTTGGAGCTTACCACTCTCGTTGAAAAGAAAAGTGTACAATCATTGTATGCTACCGGTACTAACATATGGGGAAGAAACTTGGAGGTCAATTGACAAAGAAGCTCAAGAACAAGTTAAGGACCGCACAAAGAGCAATGGAACGAAAAAAGAAGTCACAGGCCTGCGACGGTATACAAGTAGCACAGTCACAGCGTAAGCTGGAGGAGCTGATCCATATTTCGCGTCGTTTTCACGAGCACGATCTGAACTGCCCACTGCGTCGACGGCGAGCTGCGATTTGTGCTGCTCTCTGCGCAGCTGTCTACTGAACGCTATGTTGTCTGCCTACAGCCGCTCGCGTAGCTCTACAATTCGCTTCTTCAGCAGTGGTTCGTACCTTGCGAGGAGGCTTCATAACGTGCCCCGAAGAGTAAACACAGGTATCGAGACTACGTGGTGCACACGCCACATTGCTTGACCCGTGGCACGGTACGTTGATGTTGTTGTTGTTGTTGTTGTTGATGATGATGATGGTGGTGTATTGGCATCCCCTTCGAAACGGGGTGGTGACAAATATGAACCTAGCCTGCTTGATTTAACCAGGTCCACCTACATGCTGCATGCAACTGCTATATGCATTTGCTACGTGTCGGGACACCTGATAGAATACAGCGGAACTGCAATGCAAAGTATGTACGTCTCGACGCTACGCGGAACGTATGTCAAATTGCATGTCGAGTGGCTCGATACGACACGATGCTAATGATGATGATGATCATTTAAAGGTATTCCCTTTGAAAGAGGACGATGACAAACAGTCATTTAGCCTGCTTAAATTATTTTAGTATGCCATACATGTTTTTCATTACAGAAATATTTATACATCTTAATAACCTTCTTTTTCTTTCTAAAGAATTCTCTATCTACCTTGTACGTCTACTTATGCATCTGCTACATGGCGTACTACCTGATGTAATAATATGCAACTGCAGTGCAAAGTATGCACGTGTCAACGCTACGCGGCGGCGCGCATCTCACGTCGCAAGTAGAGTAACTGTATAGGCTCCCTTTAGCGAGACCCCTAAAGGGAGCCTATACAGGTACTCTAGTCCCAAGACAGGAGGCACAATACGATGCTAATGATGGTGATGATGATGTTCATTGGCATGCTCTTTGAAACGCGGCGGTGACAGTCACCTATCCAGCTTAATTTATTCAGGTACACAATACGTATATATATATATATATATATATATATATATATATATATATATATATATATATATATTTCTAGCATTCTTGTGTACATTTCCTTAAACTTCTTTTCCTCCTTCCAAACTTCTCTAACTGCCGTGTACCGCTACCTGTGCATCTGCTACACGGTGTTCTACCTGGCGTATTAATATACAACTGCAATGCAAAGTGTGCACGTATCGATGCTTCACGGCGCGCATGTCATCGTGTGTCTCCTCGCGCGCTAGTACGCGTTTGTAGGGCATTTTTCTGCTGCAAAAGCACAAGCGCTGGTGTGGCTCAGTGGTAGAGCAGTTGTTGCCCGTGCAGCGGGCTCGGGTTCAATCCCGGTGGGAACTGTTTTTTTTTTCTTATTCCTGTCGATAGTTACTACGGACACCGGTGGCGGCGGACACCATCTCCAACCGAAACGGCTAATGGAATGACCTTACAACAGCTTAAGCTGTAAAAAATGGAGCTGGGCAGGCCATGCAATGCGTAGGATGGATAACCGGTGGACCATTAGAGTTACAGAATGGATGGATACCAAGAGAAGGGAAACGCAGTCGAGGAGGGCAGAAAACTAGGTGGGGTGGTGAAGTTAGAAAATTTTCAGGCGCAAGTTGGAATCAAATAGCGCAAGACAGGGGTAATTAGAGATCGCAGGGAGAGGCCTTCGTCCTGCAGTGGACATAAATATAGGGTGATGATGATGATGATGCATTCTTTTGGTTTCGCATGCGTAATTTTATGCGCATCATCCACGCCTGTGGTAAACTGAGATTAGGGAATGGTTTTAACAGAGCATGATAGGCCTGACCGAGTGAGTTAAGGCGACTTGTGCGACCTCTTTATTTTAAATGACGAGATAGTTTGCTGCCGATTTTGCAGCTGTTTCCTTCCGTACCGTGATGTGCAGTATGGATGTCTACAGCCTACAACGACATAGCTTACAAGTGATAGTTCATTGTTCTTTTTTTATGCTACGAGCTTGATGACCGCCCTCTTCAGGAGATGCAAGTGGCTAACAAACCTCCCGGTAAGTTGCGTAAAAAAAGATGCACACAAAGAAAAGTAGAATATTGAGCACTTATTATCATTTTACGAACAGCCCAGACTAAATCCTGTCGGACCTTCTTCGCGCCTCGTACAAAACAAAATAGCTGGCGTGACTGTGTGATCACATCCATCTCCACCAGCCCTTGATTGTTACCTTATGGCATACCTGCTGACTCTCGTAACTAGAGAAACTTGTATGAATAAACTTGCTCGCAGCAACTATCCCTGTGGTGTCCTTTCACCATCAGATTTCTGAGAATGTCTTCGGTCACGAGCATGTAAAACGTTTCCGCAAACAGGATATTTCGTAAATTTTGACGCAACATTTGTAAAATTGTAGAATGAGCCCAAATTCATAAACATTATGAGACAATTTGGAGATTTGTCAGGTACGCGTTACGGTCATTGTATAAGGAACCAAGAACTTACAAGAAAACCTAGCCCGAACATTTTCTTGTTTTATTGTGTTCTTTTCACTGATCTCCTATAAAACGAAAGCGCTACAAAAATGAAATATTAAAGATTAGTGACTGCCTTTCCGAGGTTCAGCGCGTCAGCGAGCTGGTCCGTGGTATGGTTGCGACAATCATCCCAGTGTGCTGGTCTCGGAGCAACCTGTTGATTATTTTGATCAGCTTTAGCGGCAACCATATAATACAGAAACTTGAAATGCACGAAAAAAACTGTTGCCTTACTTCCGCAATTAATTGTATCACCATCTGGTGCAATAACTCAAGCAGCTGAGATTCTTTGAACACCAGAACGAAGATCACGCTCGCGAGAATCGGATTAAACCTCATAGACCCTGCCCCGTCAACTAAATCGACCTAGCTCGAATTGACTGGGCAGGCTCGATGACGTTTTAATCCCCAACGCCCGAGTCCCACTTTAACAACTTCTGCTTTGATCCTGATCTGCAGTCCAACGCTGCTCGTACTCAAAGTACTGAGGGTATTTTTTTTAGCCGCCCTCGGGCGCAATCGTTTCAAATGTCACATACGCACAGAGCAGTCGGTCGGAGTTAATGAAATGCGCCGCAACCGGAGCTGTGAAGTTCTCCCGTGTGCACGTCCGTAGCTGCACGTCTGTCAAGCGATGACCACTGGCATTCTAACTCGTCGCGTTCCCAATTCCCTTCCCTGCTTTGGGCTGGGCTGCGTCATGCTGGAGACACGGCTGCCTTTTGAACGAGGGCGACGTGATCGCACGGCCCACGCGGTGCGTATACGTGATAGCCACAGATTGGCGGACCCGAAGGCGAGAGGATGCAGGGGTAAAGGAATACGCAGGGCACCGATTGTAACAGCCGCTCTCTGCAGGCACTCGGTGCGTTCCCAGAATGCATTATTACCGACATCTTACGAAACGGTCGCGATGTGTGGGCGGCACGTATGCTGAGAGCCACGATGGCGACTGTATACTCATCGAACCAGCGCTGCGTGACGTGCGGTCAGCTCTTTCGTCGACTACGTACTCGTTATTACCGCATATAGCTTCCGCGTAGCTGCGCTAGCAGCGAGTCCCCTGTGTGTGTCTTCGTGCGAAGGCAACTTCGCTGCAGACTTGTTAGTCCTATGCTTAGTAACATGGCCACGAACTTCTTGCAGCCAGGGCTACCGATTTTGGCCCTATGTGTTGCGTTTTGGAAAATGCTTGACGACACAATCGCGAAATCCAGATCCTAACTTTCATATCGGAGTTTGGGCCAAGCGTTAAAGTCCACTGGCTTTTAGATGTCTGGTACGTCTCTTTGAGGCAAAGCGTTCCAATAGAAAATGGTTTAGAGTTGTTTCTGTCACTAATGTATTGCCGGCGCTTGCTGCGCTAAACAAAGCACAACAAATAACTTGGCGACGCCTTCAAGCCCACTCATTCCCTTCCCCGTAAATCTATAGACACATCTACCCAGCCGTCTTCACATCAACATGCACCCGCTGGAAGACACAGAGCACCACCCTAGACCACATCATCTGGGGATGCAGCAAGGACCCTGCCCCACCAGACCTCCTAGGACAGTCACCGTCCAGTGAAGCCTGGCACAGAACCGGAATTGCTACAAGCCTGGACGCCCAACTCCGGGCCATCAAACGCGCTAAGGAGACTATCTGACGACGGCTGTCTGACGGTGACTGTATGACGAGAATGGGATGATGTTGATGGCGTGAGATGGCATGATGACTGTATGACGACGATGTCGTGACGGTGACGGCGTGATGACGACATCGGCGAGATGACGATGACACATACTCAGTGGCATGACGAACATACCCAGTGGCACACACCTAGAGACCTACCCACGGGAACTGTAGACTACACTATCTGCAGGATCAGCCAACCACTGCAGACGGCGCCACCGGCGCAAAACTGAGCAGCGAGCTAAGAATAGCAAACGCTTTATAAGATAAGGGGAAAACGGAGCTTGCTTTACCTAATAGAATTTGCCTACTGTACGGTGACGATAGCAACGAACCATTATGAAATCATGGTTTTGGCTTGCGAAAACCAAGAATTCAATTTAATTCAACAGGCGGTACTGTTTGCCTTCACTGGTTTCAGAACAAGCTTTGGTGTTCTTGTCTAAAGGACGGACATAGAAATATAAATAAAAATCTTGTATGACTTAAAGTAATCAATTTTGTTTCAACAGCATACAGTTAGCAAATATGTAGGTAACAAATTCACTTACTTTGCTAAGCTGACGAACAACGGAACAACTGATACTATGTTCGTGCAATTCGCACGCACCGTGCGTTGAATGTGAGCGCACCCGCGATATTGTTCAGCCAGCTTATTTTACGCATTCACTTTCGCACGCACTTTAATAACTTTAGAAAACTCTGTGACTTCGTATGAGGAGAGCAGGGCATTTGTCGCTGGTAATCTTGGGTCACGTGAAGTATGCATAACTCCGTGCAAAACAAAGTTCAACGCACACGTGGTGAGATCATCCATGATAGAACGTGGCCGTTGGTTTAAAAGAGCGGTGGCAGTGCATGTGTCGTGTGCACGCGCTAGAAAGCTACACAGGCGGAGCTTCGGAACACGTGTTACCTAGCCAAGTAGTTTGGCAGAGTTTGACAGCGCTGTCTTTCGGCGTCCCGGAAGCATATATTGAAAATCTAGAAGTCCTTAGCCACCGCGGTTGAACGAGATTGGCTGAAACGCCACCGGCGATGCTCGACGACCTTTGAAACCGCTGTGAGAGTACGCCACGCCGCCTAAAGCCTTTTACGCTAACCTAACCTAACTTATCCTAACCTAACCTAACCTAACCGAACCTAACCGAACCCAGCCTATCCTAACCTAATCTAACCTATCGTGGGCGCCACGCAAAGGTAATATTCCTCACAGCGTGGCATCGGAGCGTCGCCGGTGGCGTTTCAGCCAATCGCGTTCAACCGCGGTTGCAAAGGCGCTGTGCCTTCTAGATTTTCAATATACGCTCCCAGAACAGATACTGAATGAGCGTAGCTTGCTACTTGCGACAGCTCCGCATTTACCGAAATTCGGAAGAGTACAGCGAAAAATAAGATTGAAATATTCCGCTGAGAGATTTATTTTAAGCCGTATTTTAAAATTATATATTGTACCATTCCTCTCTACAATGCTACTTTCCATGAAGGTATGTTAAATGAAAAAAAAAAAAGAAATACGTGCTGTAGGAAGATGTTTATGTTTCTTTTCTCATTTTAAACAAACGCAAATAAGACTGTGGCATTAGCTAATCGATAATCGATCAATAATGAATAAATTCCGGAAAATGCTGGGATGACTTGGTAGTGCTTAGCCTAGCCCAAAAGCCAGGACTAGCTAGGTGGCCTTCAGCTCCGCTGTCTCTTCAGCATTGCGCCTCCAGTGCAAGCTACGCTAGTTCTTTTCTACATCATTTCTTTTGTTGCCATTGTTCTCGATTCATCAAGCATACAGCTGTAAATTTGTGCGTTGTCTTTCCACAACCATTATGCCTTGCCTGGCGCTTCATTGATTGCATGAAATTTTGAAGTCGTATACGCCACTTACCATTCTTTTATTATTTTCTTGTAAAGTTTAGTGTTTCATTGTCACGCAACGAAGAATATAAAAATGCAAGGTTTCTTTAGTGTGAAGCTTTCTTCGCATGCCATCCCATGGTTTCGCCGGGGTCGGTCGGTCCGTCGCTGGTCGGGCTCTCGCCGAGTAAACGCAGCCTCAGAAAACAAAAAAAGAAAAGCGTGTCTGGCGGCGGTACTCAAACCTCAGCCTACCGAGCCCGATGCGGCCACAAATCCTTTTTTTTCTTTATATATTGCCTGGGTAAAGAGATTTTTACAGTGACACCAATATACGTACAGGAAAAAAAAAGCAAGCTATATAGCCGAGCTTGAGCTCTTACAAGCTCCTGCAGATTTCTTCGTCTTTAGAAGGCTTTCGACTCGTTGAAGTCATTCAGGTACATTTTGTTGAACCTGTTGTGTGTGTACCAATGAAAATATATGGATTCAGAATAGTACACTTGAACAGGGTGTGCATTAATATCAGCGTGCCGCACCACCATTCTTGAGTTCCATATACTGTGCAGGCCTAGTTACATAACGAGATCTAACGGTACCCCTATTTCGTTTCCAACTGAGGGAAATGTAATGCCATGGGCGTCTAAACACAACTGCTTTTTTAAAAGTCAGTTGAAGGACATCCCAAAAGAAAACCGCATCCAAAGAATCAAGAGAAACATGTTTAATAGCTTCCGGTTTTCTCCAGAGAAGCGTGTAAAAAGAATGCAGATAGCAGCTGGAGTAAGGATAGAGTTGGAGTAAGGGGGAATAATTGTTTTCTGCAGAGAAAACAATGATCCCCTCCCCCCAAGGTATGAACAAACCTTTTCTCGCATCCACGTTTCAACAGGCAATGTGGAACTGTCTAATTTAAAGAAAAATTACGTTATTCCAGCTGCTATCTGCATTTTTTTTACACTTTGGGCAGTGCCTACACAGTCTATTGCTCTATAAAGAGGAACAGGAATAACTGTATCAATGAAATCCTCGTACAACGTTTTACGCGACACAGAACTGAGCTATTCGAAAGGAATGCGTGATTTCAAGAAAAGACAAGAATTATATATAACTACGATTTTGAGGCAACCTCTGATGCTTGCTCTAATATTAGAAGATACAATATATTTCGGTAATACACTTCCAAGCCTAAGCTGCAAACAGTACGTATGAATGGATCTCCACTTTCTCGAAAGAACATGAAGCAATTGACTGATACACATACAGATGAGATACGAACCAAGCAAACTCCTCAGCGAACCTGACTGGAAAGGTTGGTTCTACTTGTACACTCTCAACAAGAACTCCACGGAAAGAACAACAGCAAATACTCGGTGCAGCTTTTCTATGCTAATAGGCGAACAATAAGTCACTTAATTGCACCACATACCAGAGATTGCTGACAAAAAGTAGGTTAGAAAGTGTGGTTCCAACAAACCTTGAGAAGCGGAAACCCTTATGTTGCTGAGATTTCTCTCGTAATTCAACATGGGTCACTAACGCACTTATACTTCACTCGTGCCAACACCAACTGGCTCTGATCGGCACGACAGATGGTCGCCACACGTTGATTATGATTATGATTTCCATACTATGGCACACACCCACAAAGGGAGATTGGCTAAGATGCTGGCGGTACACTCAAAATAGATAAGAAGAAATGAAGAAACACAAAGCAATATAAGACCTGTCACATTGGGTAACACCGTTACACGAGTACATACGCGCACCAGTTGCCTTTAGGTCAACGAAGCAGGAATGAAATGGGCAAATTTATTGTACTTCATTGACCACTTCACGAAAGTTGCGCTTCGCTTCATGGATTCCAACTTCTGCTTAGGATGTGCATATTTTTTTGCATAATTAACACGTGCATGTAAGTGACACTATTCACGTGTGCGAGTATAATGCTTGGTTTACGAGCTTGCATGAAAATTCGTCCTTGGTCGTAAATCACCAGCAGTTACTGTCACATGTGATCCCGAAACGAGAGCTCAAGTTTTCTTGGATAAAAAAAAAATGCGCTGTAGTTTTGAAAATGTGCAGATGAAGGCCGCGTCGCGTACGTACAAACCGATCTATGCTGAAACACCAACGAAGCGAACAGCGTCAAATGGCTCAGAGCCTATTAAACGCCATGCTGCTTGGCGGCTGTCATATCCAGATAGCCTTTCTTCGAGGCGGGCGGGTTTGCCCGATGCGAACGGCTGGTGTGATGTCTTTTTCCATTCGCGGTGCTTCCGAAATCCCGTGGTACCCGCGCGGCCTGCGAGAGGACGATGACAACGACGACCTTCGGTCGACCTCTGGGCCCCGGGAGTCGGACAATTCCCTCCGTTGTTCCGAGCGCGCCCTGGGTGATAATCGATACAATAACGGCTAGCCACTTTTTGTTTGTTTAGTACTCAGCAAGGCACCCATTGTTTGCGTTCCTTTTCGGATCGCATTCCGCCCCGACCAGACCAGATGTGCGGCTTCAGATGGAGGGAAGGAATTTCTCGCTTCGCTCGGTGTACGGAGATGGTATTGGGCGCTTAATAGAGCCTAGAGAGCGGACTGCCAGAGGCTCCTGTGAAGATGAAACAACGGACAGCCAGACACTGCTGCCGCGAACTTGACAAAAAGAAAGCTTTTGCAATGAATGTGTAGTGTTCTGGGGAACTGAATGTATATTAATACGACCACGCATTTTGTGGTTTGTTACTGTCTTATGACAACGAAAAAAAAAAAGGTCCACAGTTTTGCGTGCTAGGAACAACATTGACGATAAACGTAAAGCTTTTCCTTTTCTCGCTGGTCAAATACATGTTAGAATGGATATAGAGGAACTTGTAAATTCACTGTGCGCATAACTTTGGTAATACAATTGACGCTATGCGGTATCCTCCGTCTTCATATTCTCTTTGTTGTTAGTCGACACCGCATATTCCGTTGTGAAGGAAAGGTACGACATATCCAGCATTAGAAGATACGCACATATTGAAAAAGACACACACTAAGACCAAAAATACGACTACACAAGCGCTTGTGTCGTCTTCTATGTCTTTGACCGTCTCTTCAGCGATGTTTATTGAAACACTGGATTCACAACCCGCCAAGCGGCCACTCTTTAAGATGTACGACCTCGGTTGCGAGAAGCAACCTGCTGTATCGACACTTTGAAGAGAGGTTCACATGCTTCTGTTCAAAATTAATATTAACCGAATAAATAACCGAACGTCCGTTACAACATGATGCTGCATGAAGCGTACCTCAGTTGGCAATAAATCCCGGAATGTTTGATTCGGAGACCAGGGGTGACGTGATTGCGATGTTTGCACTCGCCTACATACACATGTTAAGATCACCCGAAGCGTCCACAATTTTAAACGAATTTTCCCCAAATTTTCCGCGCGGAATAACCTGGCATTGGCGTTTTACGTTTCAAAGAAACGCGCTGTTGTCATGGCTGAGATGCGTACTGGGGTTATGATCTTTTATCCACAACAATTATTTGTATATTTCTGTGATATCAGATGGGTTAGTATTATCAATTACCAACTGACTGCCGGTTGATACCGATTAATCTGGTTACGGATCAATTCGACTACCGAAGAAACTCATGTTACCGTTTAGTAAGATCTAGGCGTTGACGCAATGTGATGCTACTGGTTTGATTTCGGCCCTTAAGAGCGCCGGCTGTCGGTGCGACAAATGTGGCCCGGTGGTGGTAGTGCTGAGAAAAACTCCACAGGAAAGTTGCACTAGGCTTTAGAGCATAAGAAGCAAATTTTAGTGAGAGGGACATTTCTTTATTAAAATGAATATAAAATGAAAGATGTAGTAACCTTATAATGGGGACGACTACTCCTTTTATTTCACTCAGTTAATTTCCTCCGTTACGTCGAAGTATTGCTGCAAATTATTTTAGTGAAAGCATGAAAGAAGAGAGACAAAAGTAAGAAATGTGAAATAAAGCTTAGTAAACAAGCCATTTCGAGCGAATGTTAAGCACAGTTTGGGTTCCCCAAGATGAGTAAGTAAACATGCCTTTACAGTGTGGGTAAATAGAGAAATATTTTTGTTTATTTGGTTACAACCGTACCACTATATTGCGAGTCAATAGCACAATGTGAACACTGAAAATTTATCAATCTGCTGGTCTGGTGGAGCTATATGAGCACCGCCGAGGAGTGATAACTACGATGTCGTAACCGCTTGCGTGTCTTCTACGTTGACGAACGCGGTGGCGGCTGGTATCCTCATTATGGTGCGCTTGCGAGAAACAACCGCACGCTTTGCGCCCTGGAGATAAGCACTTGCACGGAACAGGATGAGCATCCATTTGTCAACGCGTACTAAGCACTTCGCTACATGGCGCTGTGTCGCTCGGATTAGCATCACTGGAAATGGTCTCGTACACACGCAGGAATGAAGTTTCACGCGCCGGGCTCAATTGTGGTAACTGAACAGGCTTGCACTGCCATCACCGCGTTCCGGCTTGCTGCTTCACGCGCTGAACTTGGCCAGCTGAGCTACTGACTACGCGCACGATAGCCGCTCTCCAAGGAGTTTCAGAGCGACCTGCTTCTAAGTGGCTAGAAGCCACGGAAAGCGTGAAATGCTGGGGTAACCACTCCAAGAGACGGCCGGCACGGTCTTTTTGATGTGAGGAGCGTGAAAGAGCCCTGCGCACTTTTGTGGCACATAACTATCGGCATGGTGACTTCGACAAAGCGATGTCACGTCTAGAAGCGTGGAGCAAGTCGGACATGCTATAGTACGCGCAGCATCCAGAATTACATCGAGCTGCGCGCTAGGCATTTGAAGGAATGTTTCGTAGAAGAATCAAGAGCCGTTTACACTATCAAAATGAGCAAAAACGTCAAGCTGGAAAACGCCACCAAGGGAGCTTCGAGCGTTGCACAGAAACAGAGCATAGGTGTACATAACTACATGATGGAAAGTAGCGCAGGAAATTAGGAAAAAATAAAGGCTTAAGGACAGAGTGCTACCCCTTCCGGTCCTCCTGTTACCCGTTTCTTCCTTCTTCTTTCCTAACATTTTCCTAATTTCTGTTGCTCTACCTTACTTTCCCACACACCTTACTTTACTTTTTTTTTACTACGATAAAGAATTCCCGTTAAGGCATGATTCCTGATGTGTGTATGTGTATTATATGTGTGCTGTGAGGCCTGTGTTGTGTATGAATTGAAGCCGTGTTTTGTGGAATATGTTATCATGTATACCTTACTTTACTTACACACCAACTAGCCCAACAAAGCTTCTTGCTCGTGTATAATGGCGCTGCGTACTTTGTGGAAAATAACATTCCAGGGCAGTGTATGTAGCCAACAAAATTACAGAAATGACGCTGCCTAGACACACACACAAAAAAAGGAAAAGGTTTCGAAGAAATGCGCTTGGGGAGCAGAAAGGAAATGTTTGTTTTTTTCTTGCACTCCACCGAGGGAATTCTAGCCATAGGCAACCGAAATAATCCACGGAGAGGTAACATAAAGCCTGCTTCACGCGAATGAACCTCGACATGCCCCTGTTCTATGCGTTTCCGGGCCGACTGGCTGCATCTGACTGATTCATTAGCGCACGTAATGAAGTCCAGCCTTGCAGCGTATGCCAAAGCGCCACAGTGATATATAGAACCGGACCAGCAGGCTCTTCCGCCTCCTTCTATTTCCCCGCGGTGGAGAATCGTGGCGGGCCTGGAAGTATTTCGCACTTTGGGGGACAGTCGATCCGCGCTGGAACCGGCTCTGAAGATGATTAAAAGAACCCGGCTGGGTTACTATCTACTACCTTCGCTGGCGGCGGCGGTGGCCTTGGATGTCTGACGCACAACAACCGGCGCGACTCGCTCCTGAAGCCTATAGGGACGAGCCTTGGTTACCACGGGCGACTGATCTCCTCGAGCCGCCTTGAGACCAGCGCGCGCCAATGCAATTAGGCGTTCCAGCCTCTCGCTTTGGGACTCCTGCTCTATTATTCGTACATAATTGCGCCTGCGTCTCCTTCTTTCTTTCCAAGCTCTGTGCGAGTACTAATGTTTTATGTGTCCTGTTTGATCAACGGCTGAGAAGATATTGCTCGCCACTGTCATGAAAGCGGGATGATTCGGGTAACGCAACTCGCGATACATGCGTCAAATTTCTTATCTTGGGCGACACTGCCGGAACTCAGTTCTTGTTGCTGTGCTTCGACGACTGCAGGAGTCGAAGAAGTGCGGTTTCTCTTTTTCTTCCGCGAGACTGCATGTTTGGAGATGTGCCAACGTTCAGTACGTATAACAAGTCTTAATAACTGTGGACAACTTAACGGTCTAGGTTGTGCTTCAACAACAGGACATGTACACGACAAAGACTATTAAAATGAGGCCGCAGTGTTGCAACAAGTCAAATTGTCGGGGTGGTTGGCGCCCGAATACGGGGGAGTAAATTGATGAACACAACAACAGGGGGGGATGGCGAGGGATGCACGGCCCTTACCTTGCAAAGAGGCAGAAACGGTGATTTATTTGAACAAACTGTGCAAGTTGTCCATATGCTTGCGAGACATCTTTGAAATGCCCATGAGTCTACACTATAGCGAGCACAGTGTCTCTGCTTCAGTACCTAATAACGGAACTAATGCAAGCACTACAGCCATGATTTCAAGGACAGCTCTACGTTTACTTCTATTGGGCTAAACACATGATTTAAGACATGTCAAGACATAGTAGTAGGCTGCAGTATGCGCCATCTTCGCCATGAAAACGGCCCTGCGATGTTCTATCGATAGTGGCTCGTACGAAAGCACCGACATTGTCTGCATTGGGATTTTCAATTTCTGTTAACCTGATAAGGCAACAAGTGGCTCCACGAGCAGTGCCCTCTATAGTGCTGGTCATCTCTCATCTCCAGCGTGCTTTTTATGCGCATGTTCTTCGTGGAGGCATTTTTATGTCATATACGTTGCTATAGTAACCATGGAGAAAGAATCGTTTCGAATGTAATGGTATTTAAAAACACGAGTTTCCGCGTTGATTTCTGGCGCACAGCGCGTATAGCCGGTTGGCTGACTTAGTGCGCGGAACAAGTGATTATTATTTCGAGCCCAAGCACAGGGGACACAGCACACTGTGAATCGCGCTCAGCATGAGCTACAGTGCGAAATTGCGATCATGTGTTGCAGCTCATGCTGAGCGCGATGGTACCTCAAATTTACGAGCAACGCTTCATTATCGCAGCACCTTCGCTCTGTTAAAGGTTGCGCACCGAATATAGAAAACAAACACAGAATGGCGTGTTCCCCCCTTTTCTCTGTTTCGTGCATCCAAACTAATTCCTCATGAGCTTGATGCCCTTTTACTTCCTTCGTCTGAGAGCAAGACAGTGAAGACATTTTTTCTTTGCGTGCAAGGTGCTCACGAGTGCGCTGATTTGAAAACAGCAAACGGCAGAGACGGAAAACGGGAGGAGATGCGGCGAAGGCGGAGGAAGCGTGGCAAACAAACCACCCATGCCGACGAACGCGCATGACGTCACAAAGGGTTTGCGCCGCCGGACAATGGCCCTTCCTTTCTTTTGTCCGGCGCTTGCTGATCGCTCCTGCACGGGAGAACAACGCGCTTCACGCTTAATTAATTGCTACATGGTTGTGCATGCGAGAAGCCGCCTAAGAACCAAGGGAGGCGGTCGTCCAGGCCTCCGCAATGGCGAAAGAAGGTTGCTGTGCCCGAGAAAACAAGGGCCGAGCGGGAACAAAAAGGGACGATGAATTAGGAAATCAAAGGCGCTACCTGGGCCCACCGACGCATAAAATAACAGTAGAGGAGAAGGAAGGCGGGGATGTAGAGAGGACGAGCTAACGTAAGAGAAATCTCCTTAATTAGTACATCAGCTCCACAGAACAAATCGGATTATACGCAACTACAGAAGCAACAAAATATAAAACAACATTGGTTGTCCCAAGAAGCGGCGGCGTAAATATTTAACGAAGGAATGTGCCTTTAAGCTGAAAGCTACTGTACTATGGCGGCTGCCGGTAGCATTCCGGCGGCGGCACTGCACTCTGGTGGCCGTTTTCGTAACTGCGTACGGGAGGAAGAGGGTATCACGGTCACTGTCTTTGTTTCCTTCTTACCTGTGTGCACACTTCGTGGCCTTTAAGCTCCGCGCCCATGCCGCAGACAACTTTCTCCAGATGCAGAGCGGCTGATGTTCAATGTTTGCGGGATGGGTCGAAAGACCACTAGCTTCGCTTGAAATTGATGGGCCAATGCGCCTTCCTCCCTACTTACACACTCAGTGTGTGCGCTTGCGTCCGGAGTTCCAATTTTAGCAAATTCAGTTACGCGTTGCCCTCTTAATTGTGCGCACGTTGCAATTAGGCTATCAGAGGTACAGAAAAAAAAAGCAACAATGTTGAAAGTGTGGCAGAACTGTGGCAGCGAAGCATACAACAATGTGCGAAAACGTTAGTACACCGGACAAAATTGTGTAGGTAGGTTGTGCACTGTAATAATTAAGGCCAATTAGCGCAACGAAAGGACGCATAAAAAATAACAGTAAACAAGACAGCTCGTCTTCGCTTCGTTGTTCTGTACATCCTGCAACAAGCCTAACAATTAGTCCCTGTGTGCTTTAGAGTAGTGCTCAGTAGCGCTCACGGCCTAAGAGTTAGTGCAAGTCCTCCCTACCTTTCCCTTCTCATTTCTCTTTCTCTCTCTCGCTTGCTTCTGCGCGCGTCCAGCGCTGAAGCAGGCCTGTTTAGTTTTGCATTACAATAAATGCCACCCCCGGCCAGAGGCGGCGCAACAATTTCGTCTCAGAGCGGGAAACCCTTGATGGCACTTGTAGCTTTAGGGATGGACTGATGTTTATGAAGATCACATTTCGGAGCGTGGGGAGAAGACCGATATTTGTGTCATAGCGTTGGCCACGAAATTAAGTTTTCTTGCAGCGTCGACAGGTCTTGACTGACCGTTTATACACTCGGAGCGCGCCTTCAAATGTGCGCGAAACTGCGCTACTCACTCTCTTTCGTCTCTCTCCTTTCATCTTTATGTCGCCTATACCCAATGCAGGGTAGCAAACCGGATGTACTTCTGCTTAGCCTACCTGCCTTTGCTCTCTTCTGTATCTCTCTCTTTTTGCATTATAGCGATCTGTGGCGTTGCGCTAATAAAACGCAATTGTTTATTTCTTGTTAGCCACAATCTGAAAACTTTCTTGTGTATATTAATAAAATATGTATTGCAGCACCAGCGAGGACTGAAGTGTCCTTGTAAAAACGTTTCCCTGAAAGGAAACATATATATACTTGTCTTTGTCAGCGCGGAAGTAGTCATCTTTAGGCAGATGGTTTATATAAACAACGACTTATTTATACCTTTACAGTTGATGACCCGTACCTGTTGCGAAGGTTCAGTGGCTATCGCGTTCTACTGCTGAGCGCGAGATCCCGTGTTCGAATAACGACCGCGGCTGCCACATTTTGATAGAGCTGAAATGCGAAAACGCCCATGTACTTAGGTATAGCTGCACGTAAAAAAACCCTATGGGGTCGAAATTCCGGTGCGCCACATTAATGCCTCTCGCGTCACCCACTGTGCAGTTCCGGCACTTTAAACCCCGCAATTTAATTTAATTTTACTTCATGACCGATACGTTTATATATGACGCATTGGAGGCCCATAATACTCCAATCTCCCAATATATATTGTAAAATTCTTCCGAACCGGCAGAAAATTTGCAATTCAGAAAGCCAATTTCAGCGCTTTGAATACGCCAAGAGAGCCCTGATGACAACCTTCACTTGTATGAGCGGGAAGTCAAAAAATAAAGTTCATTTACCGCAACCAATGAACGAAAAACCAATATCCATTTCGGAACACCGAGATACGTTACACCATACTTACCATATCGTGCCTACACCATGCTTCCAGTGCACCGCTTCACGCAACACAGCTCACGAACTCCAATCGTTGATGGCGGATGTCGGATTATAAAAATAGAATCAGCAAATTGCATTGCATTTGGAACGTGTAGGTTAAACCATGAAACATATGCTCCGTAACCACAGCATTTCGTTTAATTGAATGTTCAGTTATTTAGATACAGCACGTATTTAGACAACACGAGAAAATGGGGTACTATCGCGCTCAGTATCAGCTTCAAAGCGCGAGCGCGCGGCCAAGCACTCCTCAGCGTTCCTCGATGGATGATGTGACCAACCGGGTTCGGAGATGTCTCCCCAGGAGCAACATGGCTGGCGCTTCTCGTGTAGTCACATGTGGCGCGTGGCGATAGGCGATCAGAAAATCCGAAAGCTCAGACGGCGATGTGTTTAACTTTCGAAGCATTGTCTTCATAGCCTGAACAATTAAGTGCTCGGCCACGCCGTTGCTGCTTGGGTGGTACGGCGCTGTTCGTACGTGCCTCGTACCCGATTACCTGCCGATAGACTGAACATTTGCAGGTGAGAACTGGGTGCCATTTTTTGAGACTAACTTGTTAGGAAATCCAAATCTGCAAAAAAGATCGTCCAGTCAAACAACTGAAACTTTCCTTGGAAACGCTTAAGGCCACTTCGAATGTTTTGCGGCACATTCTTGTTTTTGCGCGTGGTTTAGAACGTGAAAAAAAAAAATGGAACAGAGAAGAAACACTGTAGAGCTTGACTATCTCTCTCCTGTCCTTATTGCATGTTCTAAACAAAGTGCCAAAACAAGAATGTAGAGTAAACCTAAGCACCAACTTGCCCAAGAAGATGTTCTTTGGGCACTTCAAAAAGCGCATCGACAACAATCAAGTACTAAAGTTCCTTCACTGCGCCGGCGAAGTCTATCTGCCAACACTGTCAATGTTGTGTATAGGCCAGGTCCATGGGTGAGGCGATGCTTTGACCTTCAATTTGCGCGTTTCCATGCACGTTTTGCATGATGAGATGCAGCGCTCCATGTCTTGATCTATGGTAGGCCACAGTACCATTGCTCCGTTCTATTTTTTTTCACAATTCCTGGATTCTTTTTATTCTCACAGTTCCAGTTAATCCAAAACGAGATGGCGGTGCTTCTGTAGCAGAACACGCCTCCCATGATACAGAGAGTTCGAGCGTCCTATACAATTATGCTAGGATTTCTTCAATGACGCGGCTCGGTCATACATGTAAGTTACACTGGACTGTTGGACTATTTCACGAAAAACAGGATCACCTGTCGTTTCTTAAGAGATTTGTTTACTACTGACAGGCATCGTGTCAAAACATAAAGGGAAAAAATGTATTTCCAGTAACCTGCAATTGACTCTCCGCGTGGAATCCGAGACAAAAAATTTGCGTAGCTTGGATTGGAGGCGCAATGCTAAAGACAGCGGAGTTGATGGGAACCTAGCTAGTCCTCGCTTTTGGGCTAGGCTAAGCACTACCAAGTCATCCCCAGCATTTTCCGAAATTTATTGATTATTGATCGATTAGCTAATGACTGGCTATCGCAAGGTATTGGCCACGTATTTGGGATAGCCTAAACACTACCAAGTCATCCCCAGCATTTCCCGCAATGTATAATTATTGATCAATTATCGATTAGCTATTGATTGTCTATCGATTGGCTATCCTAAGGTATTGGCCACGTATTTGGGCTAGGCTAAGCATAACTGATTAACAAGAAGAAAGTAAGGGATATTCGAAATTATAACGTGGGAAAAATTGAGGAAGCCGTAAAATATGGACGCAGCATGAAATCAGTAAGAAGAAAACTAGGCATAGGACAAGGCAAGATGTATGCACTGAAAGATAAGCATGGTAATATCATCAGCAATTTCGATGACATAGTAAAAGCAGCAGAAGAATTCTATACTGACCTGTACAGTAGCCAAAACAGCCAAGCTTCTTCCATTCGAAATAGTGATGAACCGGATACAGAAGCTCCTTCTATAACTAGCGATGAAGTTAGAAGGGCCTTGAAAGACATGACCAGGGGAAAAGCGCCTGAAGAAGATGGAATAACAGTAGATTTAATCAAAGATGGAGGAGATATCATGCTTGAAAAGTTTGCGGCCCTTTATACGAAATGCCTCACAACTTCAAGTGTACCAGAGAGCTGGAAGAACGCCAACATTATACTTATCCATAAGAAGGGAGACGTTAAAGAATTGAAGAATTACCGACCCATTAGCTTGCTTTCAGTATTGTATAAAATATTCACCAAGATAATTTCCAATAGAATCAGGACAACACTTGACTTCAGTCAACCAAGAGAACAGGCTGGCTTCAGGAAGGGATATTCTACGATGGACCATATCCATGCCATCAATCAGGTAATCGAGAAATCTGCGGAGTACAATCAACCTCTCTATATGGCTTTCATAGATTATGAAAAGGCATTCGATTCAGTAGAGATATCAGCAGTCATAGAGGCATTGCGTAATCAAGGAGTGGAGGAGGCATACGTGAATATCTTGGCAAATATCTACAAGGATTCCACAGCTACCTTGGTTCTCCACAAGAAAAGTAGAAAGATACCTATCAAGAAAGGGGTCAGGCAAGGAGACACAATCTCTCCAATGCTATTCACTGCATGCTTAGAAGAAGTATTCAAGCTCTTAGACTGGGAAGAATTAGGAGTGAGGATCGATGGCGAATATCTCAGCAACCTTCGGTTTGCAGATGACATTGTCCTATTGAGCAACAATGGAGAGGAATTACAACAAATGATTGAGGACCTTCATCGAGAAAGTGCAAGAATTGGGTTGAAGATGAATATGCAGAAGACAAAGATAATGTTCAATAGCCTGGCAAGCGAACAAGAATTCAGGATCGCCAGTCAGCCTCTAGAATCTGTAAAGGAATATGTTTATCTAGGTCAATTACTCACAGGGGACCCTGATCATGAGAAAGAAATTTACAGAAGAATAAAATTAGGTTGGAGTGCATACGGCAGGCATTGCCAAATCCTGACTGGGAGCTTACCACTGTCGTTGAAAAGAAAAGTGTACAATCATTGCATTCTACCGGTGCTAACATACGGGGCAGAAACTTGGAGGTTAACAAAGAAGCTCGAGAACAAGTTAAGGACCGCACAAAGAGCAATGGAACGAAAAATCTTAGGAGTAACGTTAAGAGACAGGAAGAGAGCGGTGCGGATCAGAGAACAACGGGGGTAGACGATATTCTAGTTGACATTAAGCGGAAGAAATGGAGCTGGGCAGGCCATGTAATGCGTAGGATGGATAACCGGTGGACCATTAGGGTTACAGAATGGATACCAAGAGAAGGGAAGCGCAGTCGAGGACGGCAGAAAGTCAGGTGGGATGATGAGGTTAGGAAATTCGCAGGCGCAAGTTGGAATACGCTAGCGCAAGACAGGGGTAATTGGAGATCGCAGGGAGAGGCCTTCGTCCTGCAGTGGACATAAATATAGGCTGATGATGATGATGATGAAGCATACCAAGTCATGCCCAGCATTTTCCAGAATTTATTGATTATTGATCGATTATCGATTAGCTATTGATCGGCTATCAATTGGCTATCGATGACTGACTAAGCTTAAGTAGTCACAATCCTTGCTTAGCTAGACTTAGCCAGGCTCAGCTTCGCTAGTCCACAAGGGTATCACCGTATGTGCCATTGCGCTTGATCCTTTCTGCACTACCGCCAGGATCGGCCCACAATTTCTGTTCGCGCGTTACGGACTAACGCTCGGCTTAAACAGCTCCGCTGTTAAAAGTCGGCATCTGCATTTTGCGCTGTAGGTCGGAACTTCAAGGAGGACGTATATGCTGATAACGCCTAATGGGAGAAGCTGGCGAAGCCAGGCTGCCTAGAGCAGCAGCTACTGTAAGCATGCCCGTCTTAGGGCCGAATATAGTCGCTAACTGTTTGTGGTCAGTCATTAAAGTGAAATGCCATGCGTAGACGTACCCATCAAATTTCTGCGCACGAAAAACAATAGCCAAAGCCTCTTTTTCGAATTGATTATAGCCTTGTTCGGCCTTGGTCAGTGTACGCGAGGCATACGCTTATGGCTGGCCCTGCCCAATCTTGAGAACATGCTTCAGGACTGCGCCTCCGCCATAAGCTGTGACCGCACAAGAAGTCTCCTAGGGAAGGCTAAAATAGTGAGCCAAAATGGGTTGCGATGATAACATCTGCTTAACAAGTTGAAAAGCCTTCGCGCGCAGGGCGCGTACCAAACCCAGGCTGCATCTTTTCGAAGAAGTCTGTTCAGAGCGTACAAAATTGTGGACAAGGTTTCAACAAACTTCGCATAGTAGTTGGTACAACCAAGAACAGTTTGATGGCTGTAGCTTGTTAGTCGGTGTCGGCAATTTCATGATGACGTGTAGTTTATCATTCATCGGCGGCTGGGCACTATCTTTGATGATTACATGTACCAGATGCTGCAGCTCAACCCGGAAGAAATCGCATTTCGATGGTTTCACGAGAATTCCTCGCTCCGACAGCCCTTTCGAAACGGCTTCAAGATTATGCAGATACTCATCTTGCGTAAGACTGATTATGAAAATGTCATCAAGGACATTTTTGGTGTGGAAGTCGCTGATTTCAGTCCTTTTAGCTTATTGTTCAGGATGCGCTGAAATATTGCTGGCTCTGACGTAAGACCGAAAAAGTAAGCGGTAGACTACAAAAACACTTTAGGGCGACATTTACGGAGACATTGTAATCTCCACAGATTCAGATTGAACCATCACGCCTAACGAGAGGTACTATTGACGTCGCGTATGTGCTCCTGGTAAGTGGATGAATTATTACTATAGATTCTAGCTTGAGCAACTCATCTTCCAACACTGCTATTATCGCGAACGGAACATTCGTCGCTTTACAAACTCCTGATTTCTTACCTTTGAAAACGTTATTTGTTTTTTCACCTTGAATGAAGCCCATCTCGTCCTTGAACACGTTTTGGTTGTGGTTCAGCAGGCTTTCCAGCTCAGCAACCTTCGTGCTGCCGCTTGCGCATGTTGCAGATGGCGAAGGGCGTGCACTTGCGTCCTGTCAAGCTTTATCTGCTGCAGACATTTGCGTCCTGCTAGTGGCACATCATTCTGGCTAGCCACGTAGTGAGGCTGGGCACGTTGGTACTGGGCCCGTGCTGGACCGTGACGAAGGCGACTACCCGCACGTCTTGACGGCTTCATTGGTGTTGTGCATTCGCGGCGTGAAAGTGGTTCTGCGCAGAACAACACTCGCAGAAAGTGAACGAAATAGTGACTCAGATATCACCATTGCGGCGTCACCGGTATCTAGCTCCACGCTTAAAGGGTTTCCTTTGACTGTGACATCGAGCATAATTGGTTCTTCTCTAGTTCTTTCTATTGCTTTGGTACCTTGAAGTTTTGCCATTGCTTACGCGGTTTGGCCATAAGTTTCACGCGTGTAGTCTTACGTTGAACTACATTTTCTTAGCTTGGCGGCTTCGGCTCGCACTCTGAATGAGTCTCTTTTTGTGACACTGAAAGCACATTGCATTAGCATCTGGACAAGAGCTCGTCCCATGTTTTGTAGTCCTACCACGGAAGCCCGAGACAGGCGTTTCCTTTGCAAGGGAGTATCTTGTGCTCATCGAACCCTATCACTGAACTTGCATGCGTACCCGATGCACATTTCAGCGCAGTTCCAACGCTATGGCTCGTTCAAGTGCTTGCTGAAAGGTTAGTTTTTTTGTCTTAGGAGAACAGTGACGTTGAACGTCCACCCACAGGTGTATCGGGCGGAAACTCGGAAGCCGTTAGAGACCTCATTAAGGCATAAGTCAGTGGCCCAATTACGCTTATAAAGTCATAAACCTTAAGCTTTTCCTCTCCTTTGCTAGCTCGCATAAAAATAACAGAAAAAGCATGAAGGCGCTTTTTAAAACTTGAGGAATCAACGGAAAAGGCTTCAAAAGGTTCTATAGTTGCCCGAGTTGCAAAGATATTATGGGCGTTATTCTGGGCCGATATTTTGTACCGATGCCTTTTTCGATGCGATTCCTTGTCGCGCTTCGTCAGTGGCCAGAGCGAAGCTCCGCCGGCGTCATCAATGGAATTAGCCGGCTGTGAACGGTGGATGATAAGATCGACATAGGATCGAGCGGAAGGCATTGTTGCAAAATTCCGGCCCTAGCTCTGCCGTGTCGAAGGCTGAAATGTGCTGCCGTGCTTTTCCTCACTTGAGTGTTCGCTAGCTCGGGGATCCTTGCCGCCGTTCAAGCCAAATCAGTTTACCGGGGTGCCATCTTTGTCACCATTTTGTGTGGTGGTTGACAAACACTGCGTCCTGGAAGGCAGCCATTCGAGTAGCATGTATTTCTTGCCTGGCAGCAGGCTTACAAACCAAGTCTTGGCTTGGAACCGCCCCAGTTCCAAGCCAAGGCAGTGGCAGCTGCTTATGAGGAAATCGGTGGGCAAGGTGATGGCTGATAATCCCGGCCGGCACAAGAAAGCCAAGAAACTGGCCCAGTTGCCAGTTTTCCCTCGTTGCGAACAATGGCACCCGTGGGGGGGCCGAAAGGTTGTCAACGACTTTAAATCTTTTTTAGTTTTTGTCCAGACGCCTTCTTTTAAATATGTATCATCCGGGCCCAACCAGGTGGGCTTCCGTCATAGTTCGACTTCCAGAAAGACAGGTGCGGCGTAGTCGCAGTACGTCACTAACGTACCACAATTTATTGACTTGTTTATGAATACAGTGCAGCTTACGTACAAGTTCGAAGTGCACTACAATTGGTAAGGAAAGAAAAACCGCTAATCAAAATTCAAAGATTACAAAAAAAAGAGTAGTTTCGAGGGTCATTGGGGGGTTACCATGAATCTAGAGCGCAAAGATAAACACACGCAGAAGCGAGATACATCATGGGCAACTTCGGTACGCTTTTTTTTCGTACATATTACCCGGTCCATATATAAGTGCTCTTTCGATAATAATAAAACGAGGTAGAAGTCAGCGCTGCTTGCAGTGTTTTTTCTGTGGCGCTGTAGATTTAGGACGCGATCCCACGTCACTCAAACTCGACGTTGGCAAAGAGGGTGTTTTTGTCGATAAAGCCCTGCAGTTCAATGTCATTCCAGCTCTTCTTTCCGTTCGGCTGCACCAATTCCAAACACCTGCACGTGGTTTCTTCACAGCTCTCTGACGTTCCATGCCTGACGCCAGCCTAACGTCTTTTGATTTATCCCTCGGGTGCGTGATGGTTACGGTGACTTTCTTGGAGAAAGGCCATTCGAGGTGACCGTCCCAGGGGCCGTCCCGCAGGAAGAGAATAAAGCACACTCCAATTTCTTCGCTTTCATCTTTCGAGAACACGCAATCGAGGCAGGAAGTGTAACCAGCTAGTGTGTAGGTATCGCTCGATAACGTGTGTTCCTTCCTGTCCTCAATCAGTGAGTCGTGCGCGCTATATACGTCGGGAAACTCGCAAGTAGTGATAAAGACGCCGGGCTTGCTAGCAGCTCGGTAGGGTCCTGGTGTGACAACCGCCTTCGCTTGGACAGCAGGGTTCAGCTGTTGGTTGCCCCCAGAATTTATCCGCGTGTCGAGCAAATCACTCTCAAGGCCGGTCAAACGTTCCAACAAACTGTTAGCACAGTTGACGACAGCGTCAGAATCGACACTTTCACTCGAAGCTTGTTCTCGCAGAATTTTCAGACCATTTGTTATGCCTGCTAGCTTTTCTACGGCACTCACTTCCCCTTGATCACTGCTTACCTTTGGCGCGGAGCAGTTTTGTCGCCACAGCGCCGGCAGTGATCCACGGCCACGGTTCGAATCAGGCGTTGGCGGCACTTGGCACACTTCACCAGATCCCTGTCGCATTGCACCAGATGATCTCGAAGCTCGGACAACTTGCCTGCGAAGCTACACTCTTGGCCACCGGCAACGCAGAAGACTCGGTGCTGTACCAGGTCAGACTGCTTGAACGTCAGCAACACAGAGTCGGCATCCGTAAACTTCCTCCCGTCGAAGGGGCAGCAATCCGTCTCCGTGGCATTCTGATCCTTGCAAAGCTGGCAGAGCACGTGGCCGCAGGGCAGCAGCAGAGAGCTGTAGGGAACCAGACCGCAGACGCCGCAGACGCGAGTAGTGGCCATCGGCTCTGCGAAAGCGATGCATCGGCGCTCGAGGAAGTCGCTGAATCCCGTTAGCGTGTACTCCCAAAAATGAGACGCCATACTCAGCTCTGGGTCAGTACTCGAAGGCGCTAAATTGCAGGACGAAGTATTTGAGCGAATGCGACTATACCGTGAGCAAAAGCAGAAAGAGCCGCCTATAGCGCGTGTCAGGAACGATGCGTCCGCAATGACAGAACCTATTGGCGATGACGACTGATGACAGAGCAAACCACCGACATGCCCTTGCTGCAACAAGCGCGTGGCCGGCGCAAAACATAGTTATAACGTTGATAGCTGTGGTGTCCAAAAGATGGCGTCTGTGACAGCGCCGGTCAGTTGCTTCCGGCGCCTGCAGCATACCCTTCGAGATCGGTTTCTCATTACTCGACCAGTCGCGGGTAGTTTTGATGTGGACAGCACCAAAAAAAAAAAAAAAATGTAAGGTGGCGATCACTACACAAAAAAAATGACGCCTAAAGCAGAGAAAACTAATAATGAAAAAAAAAAACACTGAAAAGGCAAAATAAACAAATTCTTACGCGCCACTGAAAAGAGCGCTTTCGATATGAACCTATTGTGATCTCCCTTTCTAGTTGCTTCCTGCAGTCATCCTGCTCATGCCGGTGGCTCGGGGACCCAGCTTTCATTTTGAAGACGCCGAGAAAACCATTTTGCAAAACCGTTGAAATTCACGCAGGGTCTTCGTTAAGCTTTGATTTTCCTTTTACCGAATGCGCAGTGTAAGATGAAGCGCTTGCTTTACGGTGACCGTTGTTATAAGATTTTTCCGGGCTTTCGAACACATGTATGACTAAAGTAACAGGCATAGCCTTCCCTCTTCCTTTATTAGCGTGCACACATGTAAGGTAGCATTGTTAATATGCTCTCGATTTCTATGATTTCCACAACTGAGAAGTTGTGAAAGTTGAGTAGATGCAACGCAGTAAAAATTATTCTGCCGGAAAACGTCACCGTTTTTCTAACGTCACCGAGCCCAACGAACCTTACTCGCGAACCGCAAGGAACACGGATGAATACTGAGAAATAGACACAGAAAAAAAAAGAAATAAACACCACACAGAAACGAAAAGAAAAAGAACGAAAGGAACACAGAAAGAAAGAATAAAAGAAAGAAAGGAAAGGACTTACGGGAGAAAAGTCCGAAAGGCAACATCGCTGACAGCCGGAAGCAGGCCACTCCATCTCTCTTGCGGGACTAGCAAAAGATTAGGGCAGAGGTGTAGCGAAAGCTCTCGTTCCACTACTCTGGCGCGCGAGAGAGACGTGCCATTGCGCTGCAGGCAATGCCTCGGGTGCAGATCTTGTCCGCACCGGAAGGACGAAGAGGTGTCACTGCCACGTTTGGCGATTAATTTCCCCTCCCTGTCAGGATTGCCACCTTCGCGACTGTAGGGACGCTGTGCCAAATGGCGGGTGAATCATCTCACTGGTTCTCACTGTGTCCTCTCCCGGCTTCGAACATGTATAATACAATGCAGCACACGCGCGGACACTGGGTCATATATCCTACAAGGTTCCCTTGTTTTCCGTGAACTTGTGGCTGGATGGATGTCATCACCAAGGTGCGCGTGCATTTATGCACATAAGCCCATGGGGACATGAGTCTCTCTAATTGCTGTGTGCGTGTGTGTGCGCGTGAGCGTGCACGCGCTTGGATTCGTGCAAGCGTAAGCGCAGACTGCAAAGCCGAGAATTTGTACTCGTGGTCGATCACTCCCCATTTGAACGACACGCATCCTGCCCAACGGCTCAACCAGTCAGGGCACACCGAAAGCGATGTCCCTAAATGTATTCGACCTCGAATACGACCCTCGTAGTCGCATCAATGTAGATTTAATATCGCACGAGAGTCCACCAGCCTGCCAGTGAGCGTCATATAACGGAACGCGCCCACGCAATAGCAAAACTACCCTGCATGCGCCGTAATCTGACGCCATCACCAGGGTTGTTTGCTATCTATAGGTTGTTCTCGCAAGCGCTGCGCCACCACTGCCATTAACACACATCATGTACCAAAATAACTTCTCTTGGGCAAGTTGGTGCTGAGATTTCCTAGCTATACTTGACTGTGGCGGCGAAATACATTTCGGGAAAAGGGGACAGAAGAAAGGAGACAGTGAGGCGCCAAACTACCAACTGTTTAATGACAGCGTCCGAACATACAGAAAAAAAAGGTCAACTTACGCGCGTGCGCAGAGAGCCAAGGTAGGGCACAGAACTACATGGTCATGATAAATAAGGATTATAAACAGGGATAAGGTGCCTCAGAAAGGCTGGCCAACGTTTCGATAGGAGGACCTATCTTCGTCAAAGGCGGCCTCGTCATCCTCGGCGGGTTAGTTTTAAAGGGTTAGGTTGAGGCACCTTATCCCTGTTTATAATCCTTATTCCTCGTGTGCTACTCCATTAGTCAGCCATCTTTTTTTGATTATGGTCATGATAACATATTTTCAAGAAAGCACATTTCTGCAGAATACAATGTGATTGATGTGTCGCGAACACAATCAGACCGTTTCTTTTTAAGAAAGAACGCTTCCAACAAATTAACTCCCTGGAAGTTTTGTCCCCACTTTTGCCCAGAATCGATACTTGCTTATTAAAGCGTGGTTCGCAAGGACAGGCCCTACAATGCGCAGGAAGAGGCGCATTGTCACACTTACCAATACTATTAGCATGCTCCCTCAGCCTGTCATTAATGCAACGTCCCGTTTGTCCAATGTAGGACCTACCGCAGTCTAGGGGTATCTCATAGACCACCTCTTCAATACAGCGCCTGACAGGGTTGGTGTGCCGTTTCTGGCAGCCCCGCGGGCCATCGCGTGTGATACGAGGGCACAATTGAGCCAGCTTGTTGGGAGCTGAAAAGACAACGGGAATGCCATACCTGGTAGCCACCTTCTTGAGGTTAAGGCTCACACGGTGCACATGAGGGACTACCTCTGGCTTAACACGCCCCCTTTCCTTCGAGTGCGCTTTCACATTGGCAGCGGTAGATTTCAACGTTTGCAGCAGGGACTCAACCACAGAATAAAACCACCGGATCATATAAATTTCTCATTCTTTAATAGTTCAAACAGCAAGTTACACCATCACATCTTAATAGTCATAATTGGAAATAGATAATTCCCACCACAGTACAGCTTCGCTTGTCTTTCATCTCCACCCCAGTGGAAGGGCTGACAGTTTTTTTTTTCTGTAATTCTCATTCCTGTAACCTTACCACTAATACATTCTTAAATTTACTGTTTAGTGTATATTCGCTTATTTGTATTATCTGTTAGATAACGATGCCCCTACCCTGCTTGTACCTTGAGTCCGCAGTATGGAATAAATAAATAAATAAATAAATAAATAAATAAATAAATAAATAAATAAATAAATAAATAAATAAATAAATAAATAAATAAATAAATAAATAAACATATAAAGGTAAGCCATTCATCGTCGTCGTCCAAAGCATACAAATCGATTTTCTTGTGTTTGCGAATTCCTATCCACCATTATTTGACGCTCGCAATGATTCGTCGCTATACGGAGCGCCGACAATGGCAATAACAAAAAAAAAAAGAAATAAAAAGAAATGAAGCCAACGGTACTTGCCTATGTCAGCAAGTGTCGCAGGCGGAAGGGAGAATTGCTATAAGCGTTCCTGAAAATGTGCGCTTAGGTTCAGCGACTGGAATTATTTGCATTTTATTTAGCTTGAAATTGCGTTCATTGCACTTTCTATTCTTTTTAGACACGATCGGTGTGGCGAATCTATCCTTTTCGCCCATCTCATTTCTTTTTCGTTCTCTTCAGTCCCGAGTATGCGCACTTCAGAATACACTCGCTCTGCGTGTTTCGCGTATACGTACAAATCCTGAATGTGCATTTTACGCCTGCATTCTATGCGCAGAAAGAAGGAAACAACAACCAACTTGCCACGACGGCGTGAGATGCCACCGCCAGAAAAGCACTTTATTTCTTAACACTTTGTTTCTGTATACGAATCGTCTGTTACGGCACCCTGCCTTTACTTCAGCAACAAATTTACGTCCGTGCATGTACGCACTATTGCGAAAATTCCCTTCTCTTTGTCAACTGCCCATGCCGCATGACTTCATCTCGCCTATGGCGCATTCGGATCGCTCTGTCGTGTTTATCCACTCACACGTTCCTCTTGTATCTTTTTTCGTTTATTTCCCTAGCTTGCCGCCGCATGCAAGTCGATGGTGAGCGTTTTGTCAATATAGGATCAGAATTCGAGCGAAGTCGCGTTTAGAGTCAGTCGATGGGCACTTCGAGCGCGCTTTCGGTATCTTGGGGACTGTTTGTGTACCTTCGGAGAAGCACGCAAAGTGCTCGGAAGCGCACGCAATACCTTTCGCGCAGTGGACCCCATGCATAAAAAGTGCTTTTTATTCATTTATGGCAGAAGTGTTGTCCATCCGGTCAGTGACTGCGTTTCGGCGTCAAATGCAACGTTCACCCGCGAATTTCCTGTTTTTTACAGGGAGTAGAGTCCCCTTCCCCCCCCCCCCCCCCCCCTTATTTTTCTCAAGCTCGCGCTGTGTCTCAGTTAACATTGTCATTGAGAAATGCTTTAACGCACTGTATTTCGCTAAACGTATCGAGAAACCTTACGTCATCTTGAAGAAAGCGTTCTTGAAGGAAGATGCTAACGCGAGTTCTGCAATCGGTATCAAATGTAAATCAAAGAACAGCCTGCAACGCAACCTGCGCGAGAGCCTCAAATTAACAGGAGCAGAGCCGGAGAGGTCACGTGACCACTCGCTGGGATGAGAGGAGCCGACCAATCAGAGCGCGCGCCGGGGAGGAGGAGGTGAGGCGCATGGGTATAATAGCAGGTGTTTGCACCGCGCGCTCTTCGCACGATAGACTCCGCTCGGCGGGAGGAGGAGGCAAGGCGCTGGGGAATGATAACAGATGCACGGCCGCTGGATAAAAAAAAGGTGCCTTTTTTTATCCAGCGGCCGTGACAGATGTTTGCGCCGCGCCCGATGGACGCCGCTAAGGAAGACGAGGACAGGTGCCGGGGTATAATAGCAGGCGTTTTCGCCACGCGCTCTTCGCAAGATGGACGCCGCTTGGCGCGATCGGCAATACACAGAAATATACGCGGCAATCGCACAAACAGAACGACCAAAGCTCAGCTGTTTTCAGATTTCACTTCGTGGAACTGGCTGCATTTAACGCGCTCGGAACGCCGTCGCCCGCCGACGCCGACGCGTCCCATCCCCCGCAACTAGCGCCGTTCACAGCTTCGCTGTGCGACCATCTTCACGGAGTGGAAGGGGCGGTGATTTTGTGGTATGGTAACTTCCCTGCCTTGTTTGTTTTGAAGTGTAATTATGAGTGATTAAAAAATATAAGTTACTTTCCATACACTTGGCTCGAATTTGTGTGGTTTATTTGAACCAGTGATCCGTAATTTTTTAAGCTAACAAGTTTCGGAGGTAGTGGTGGTGATGTCACGCTGAAAAGTGGGCCGATCTTGGTGATATATAGTGCAGAAAGGGTCCAAGCTAAATGGCACATACCAGGGACAAAAAGAAAAAAGAAAAAGAGCAAGAGAGAGGAAGAGAGAAAGAAAGTAAGAAAGAGAGAGAGACAAAGAAAGAAAATCACAAGCCCTTACCCTGTGGAGAAAATGGGGGTAGGCGAAGGCTGTCATGTATGTGCTTGACCTAATACTTTTCGTTCTCTTTCCTACTACTTTTCGTTCCTTTTCCTTCTACTTTGTTTCCCTTTCCTAGAACTTTTCCTTCCGTTGCATTGTACGTTTTTCTTCCCTCGATGTATACATTTAATAAACGTTTATGTTGCATTACCATGACATGTGAAATTTACGTTACCCTGACGAAGCTCAAATACACACGGCAAGCTTCACTTAACCCCATTTTCTCGAAAAGAGAGGGGCTGGTGATTTTTTTTTTTATTCTAGCGGCCCGCTTTACCGGCTCCACGCTGGAGGTCAGCTAAGAGTTTGTACGACTGCAGGGGTGAAATCAGACGGTGTGCATTGCCAAAAAGTATTAATGCATTGAAAAAAAGTACTAATTTGTAATTTGTCAACTACACACTTATGTGGTTTATTATGCTACGTGTGATTGTGTTATATTGTATAATATTCATGAAACGTCGGAAAGAATCAAGAGTATGTAGGTTGTAAGTATGATACAAGATATAATAACCTTCCCCTTTGATGCAGTAGAGTGCGATACATATCTTTTATCATTGTATATTGTTGTCTATGAATCCATATGGTTGAAATGTATTGAAAAAACGAACCAATTTGCGAAGTGGCTGCTACATACATATGTGTTGTACAATACTTCATGTAATTATGTTAATGTATATAATATTGATGAAACCTTGAATGCATTAAGATTATGTTTGTCATAAACATGATACAAGATTCAATTAATCTTCCCCTTTATAGCAGCCTCCAACGCGTTGGAGCCCGGAAGCAGCCGCATCATCAAGGCGTCGTAGTGGGGCATTTAAGGTGGCAATCGAAGGTTTGTCACCTTTAGGGGTGTTCATCTCCATAATTCTACATGTTGTTCCGTAGACATTTACAGGTTCGCAGCTGGGCACACATGGACAGAGACACAAATTGACACAATCTATTCAACGATTGTCATCACCATACAGCCTTGGGGCACAATGCAGGACCCGTCCACATATTATTCATTGTATCACTAGAATAAACTCCCAGTATCATCAAAGACGCCATCAAAGTGTGTGTGAATTCGCTTATACAGCTTCCCCGTCTTTGATATATGAGTTGGTGAGACTGACATACATCTACGAATTTTTTTTAGTATAAATATTTCCGACACCTCAAATGCTTCAAGCTGGCGGGAGGTAAAGAAAAGAAAACGTCTCTAACAAATTAAAAAAATTCGGATACCAGATTGCGCGCTCAGGTTGCCTAAGTATTCACTTTTATTGCGATAGCAATTATATGGACCCTTCAACCGGATTTCTGCCGTCGCCGTCGCCGTGAGGTTCCGTATAAAGTACAAGGGCGATAAAAGTGTCGCCGCGCGCCGTATGCAGGAGCGAAAGCGCGCGGGGGACGCGCGATGTCACGGAGAGCGAACGCACGGCGGAAAGCAAACGCGACCGTCGCGCGAAAGGCCGTGGGGGTATGGGAGGGAGGGAGGGAGGCGGGGCGACGCTGCGCTGCTTCACCAAATGCTTACCTTGCAACCGGGCGCAAGGGGAACTGGCCACTCAATCTCCCACGCGAAAACAAGAAAGCGGGAAGGCAGCGCAGGAGGGAGGGGGGGGCAGCTACTCCTCTTCCAACACCGTCTCATCTGCACAACTCCTCTGCACTTTGCCCGGCGGTGGCGGTCGCCCGCACCGTCTCTTATCTCCACACGGCTCTGACCTTTGTATGCGCTGTGCTTTCGCCGCTCAGTTTCCGTTGAAGCGATAGACCGCACGTAGTACCTTCGGCCGCTGCGGCGGATGCGCTTGCTGCTAGCGTTTTGACAGTCATTGTCTGCGGTCATTCAGTGTGATCTATTCATGTTTGCTTGTGCGCGCTGACACCACGCTTGTTAATTCAGTTAGTAAGCGAATGTGTCCAAGTTTATGCAGCCGATAAAACTACTATCCCTACTCCGAATAGCTCTCTACTAATTTGCTATCGCAATTGATGCTTCGCCTTTCGGGCGAAACTGCGACATTTTTTTACTCACAATAAACGTCCTACAAGCTTTGTGATGTTGATAATGCAGTCTATATACAGAACCTTGTTTATCTTTCCTGTGCTTCCTAAGTGTCAAATTGTCACAGCTTTCACTTTCTCATTTGTTTCATTGTTCTCGGCCATTGGGGGCCGCATGGCGCGTTAATGAACCTTTTCAGAAAGTCGCGCGCGTCCCTATAGTGGCAGCCCGCCGAGGAGCCCGTATGAAAATGCGCCGGCCCCGCTGTCATGTGGTACCGCCATGTGATTGCAGGGTCGTTGCGACCGGCACCGGCATCGACTTGCCTTTTTCTGCGATTCTAGGTCAACAAGCTCTCTACAAGCTTTCTTAACTTTTTCTGCGCAGATGTGCAAGTACTCATGCATGCGCTTTCTTCATTCCAGTCACATTTTCACGCCGTTTGTCACTGGGAGCGCTGCCTCCTGTGCTTAGCTATTCCCAAGGTTCTCGCGGATTCGATGTTGCGCTATGTTGCATTGACACCTGAAGCATACATGACAAAATGGTTTGCAACCATAATACGTGTACCCACGCGGGCATACATGCGTCACTGCGATATACATCTATCGTCTCCGCTTCGAGAGAAAAAAAACAAGAAGAAAAAAAAGCTTGTTCTTCGTTATAGTTGGTAAATAGAGGCACACGGAAATATCTGTGTCGTGGCACTCGCGTCGTCGCGATTGTTATCCTTCGTGTCTGCGCTTTCATGCGCAACATTCTAGCGGCAAACATGGCTCGCATAGAGAAAGGAAGATTAACAAAGATGCGCGTTTACCATGTACCCAAGTCTTTATTTTTTAATTTTATTTGAATGTACTGCAGGCCCTTCGTGCAGGAGTGGTACAGAAATGTAATGATGAACGCGAGTACATAGTCAAACATTTGTAGGTGAAAAGTCAATACACTGAATGAGGATCATAAAAGAGTGGATGTTATTGCAACACACAATATCGTTAGTTAACTTGTTCCACTGGTAAATGGCCGACGGAAAGAGCAAGTGTTTGTGAACGTTAACACGACCTGAGGGTTGATAGATTAAATTTAGAATGATTTAGCCTGGTTGAACGTTTAGGAGCATCTTGCAGGTAATGCGAACGTGATATCATGGAAATGACAATGCTATAATTGATAAATGAACTTTAGTTGGGAAATTACTCTTGTCTGCGAGAGGGATTTTCGGTTTTCTCTTGCGAGCAGACCTGACTGCCTTTTGTAATCCGAATATACAAACCTGACTGCTAATTTTTGTAGGCGTTCTATTTTATTGATAAGGTATTTTTGATGCGGACCTCAGATTAAATCAGCGTATTCTAGGCATGGCCTTATTAGTATTTTGTACGCATTTAGTTTGAGGTGTGGTAGCACTGGTACGCCCCAAGCGGCAGTACTCTCCCCTCTCCTCTTCAATTTGGCTATGCGACCTTTAGCTTTCACTCTCAAGAAGATTCTCGACCTCCGATTCACACTGTAGTGTACGCGGACGATATTACGCTGTGGATGACCGGAGGTTCGGACGGGCACATCCAGACACCCTCCAAGCGGCCATTGACCAGATCGAACGAGTAGGTCACGACTTGAACCTTAGGTGCTCCCCCACCAAATCAGAGCTTCTCCTTCTGCCCCCCACGAGACGCTTCAGGACATCGCCCCCGAATATCGAACTCACGGTTGAAGGGCACTTCATACCCCAGGTAGACAGGATAAGGGTGTTAGGACTTCACCTTCAAGGCAACCGAGCAAAGCAGCATACCTTGCAAGCACTACAAACAACAGTAGATAACACGCTACGCCTCATAAGAAGGATCTCCAATAAACACGGAGGGCTTCGAGAGAAGGAACTGATTCAGCTCATCCAAGCTTTTGTCCTAAGCAAAATCACCTTCGCACTACCATATCTCTCACTCTCTAGGAAGGAAGCGGATCGGACTACCTGATTGCGATGTCATCAATCAGTGACTCGAAGACTGCTATCCGGAACTTCAGTAGCGGCTACATTACAAACCTCGCGCACTCTCTACTAGTCGCTCACCCGCCGAAAAACCACATCGCTCTCATCTGGACTCCAGCACATCAAGGACTACCGGGCAACGAAATGGCTCATGCCGCTGCTCGAGGATTCGCGGACCGAGTGGACGGAAATGTGGGCCTTACCCTAGAACCCAATGACTCCCAACAACAGATCAATAAAGACGCACTCATCACATTCCATGAAATTTGCACACATTACAAACACCAACGCCTAACGTATCCCCCTCTCTCTGTGTCGAGCACGCGACAGAGAGAAATATTGCGGCGCCAACTACAAACCCGCACTTTTCTAACCCCACGCACTTTGCAGTTATTCCTTCCCGACACATACCCGACACCCAAGTGTCGCTTCTGCCCTTCCCAGACAGCAGATCTCTCCCATATCATGTGGAAATGCCTCATCAAATACCCCCCCCCCCCCCCCCCCCCGCGACCTCAAGCTATTAATTAGTAGTGAGGAGCTGTGGGAGACTGCCCTGCGCAGCTCCGATCCCACCCTGCAGGACCGAGTCCTGAGGTGGGCTGAGGAGGTAGCGGAGGCCTACCACGACTGGTAGGCGGACGTCTGGCAGCATAAGGTGCTAATACTGAGCACACAGGCCTCCCTCTCCCCCCCCACCCCCTCCCCTTTCCTTAAAAGTGGAAATAAAAATTCATTCATTCATTCAATGAGGTGTGGTGGTGCAGTGCGCAGTTTCCTTTTATTGCGATAGCAATTATATGGACACTCCAAGCGGATTTCTGCCGTAGGCGTCGCCGTCGCCGTGAGGTTGCCTATCACGTCAAACGGCGATGAAATCGTCGCCACGCACCGTATGCTGTATGCGCGAGTGAAAGCGCGCGAGGGACGCGCGCTTTCACGGGGAGCGAACGCACGGCGGAGAGCGAAGGCGCGTTCTGCGCCGTGCTCCCTGAAGGGCAAGGGCTGCAGAAGATAGCGCCAACCTTTCCCTTTCCCTCAAGAACCACTTACCACCACCCTGAAGGGCTGCAGAATTAAGTGCCTCTTTCGTCCTTTACAATCACCATATATATATATATATATATATATATATAAATGGAGCAAACGCGACTTCTTCTGTCGCGCGAAAAGTCGTGAGGGTACGGGAGGGAGGGAGGGGAGGCGATTTTAGCTGTGGCACCAAATGCGTAATTATATAAAAACGTTGCGAGGCGAGAAGGTGGTAAAGGCTTCGGTAGCTGCTCGACGAGTGTCCCGTTCTGATCTCGTCGAAAACCTCTGAGCCGCCTCCAGAGGCACCGGCAACAGTCACCAACGCCGCGCGCATTCGGTGCGAAAGCGCGCAAAACGCCGACAGCGTCGACAACAGTTCTGCGCGTTGCTGGTGCTGCTGCATGTCCAAGTTTATACAGCTGATAAAACTACTATCCTTAATCCGTATAGCTCTCTACTAATTTGCTATCGCAATTTATGCTTCGCCTTTCGGGTGAAACTGCGACATTTTTAAAAAGGATAGTTTGCCTTCGGCTTTTTGACACATGGCCGAGATATGTGGCTCCCACTGAAGGTTAGGCGTGAGTTTATTGCCTAGGTGTTTTACCTGGTCGCTTTTGTGGATTATTGAGCTTCCGATCGCTTATGTAAAGTTCAGCGGAAGTTTCTTATTTGTAAAACAAATGTAATGTGTTTTTGATGTGTTCAGTTTCATGCTCCAATTGTGTTGCACCAAGAGTAAAGTGTGTGCAGTGAATTGTTGCTGATAATGTTGCGCGCACTAAATGTCCTTTTTCGTCGTGCTGCTTAAGATACGAAGCTGAACACTGTACTTGCAATTACGCCACTGATTTTATTAGTGGGAGAAAACTACACTAAATAATACCACGCGTGCCGCGGCGCGTGAGCTATTGCTTTGGTGATGCTTTGGCGTGTTTACACTTGTCACGTGCGCTGCTCTGGTGTCACCAGACGTGGGAACAGTGACACGTAAGCTGCCAACGCCAGCTCGCAGTGCCAATGCTTTATAGTACGCCGTGAGCCACAGCGGAGTATTTTTACAAGCGTCACTTCCAATCATTCCTTATGCGCTAGCGTCACGACCACCTGCTACGCATCACTGCCAAATCTAATAGCAGCATCCTGTTCCTATATGTCAATGCAACAACAACAACAAAAAAAAACAATTGAAGGAGGCAACATTGACTGTAGGCGATTGCTTATTCATCATAGATGGCCTCCCTTGCGCGCATTTTTCTCTACGACAAGCCCGTGACGAAGACTAAAGCGATTTATCTTACATTTGGCACGTTTACTCCTCATTTTGGTGTTTCAAATGCATAAGAATGCAATAACGTGTTAACGCGAAGTTGAATGATCGTGTGTCTAACGACAAAGTCTTAACGACAACTCGCCATGTGACCACATCTCCATAGTTCTCTAGACACTGTTATGTTTCCCAACATTCTTCTTCTGCGGCATACTGAAGGCCGTAAAATGCTTATTCTGCGGCATACTGAAGGCCGTAAAATTCTTTGTCGAAGGCTTAGCATCACGCAGACTTTCAATCAGCAACAGACAATCCCTACAGATAAGTAAAAACTTCGAGAATAGGCGAACAATTTGCGGATTGCCTCAACAGTCGCGTATTGCGGCTGCTGCGCGGGGCACCCTTTCGCTAAACGATGCCACCAGGGAAAAGCGCGGCGCTGGCTGTTTCTAGAAAGTTTCATTGGTAAAACGACCAAGACGCGTCAAGCGAGCTGCTACAAAACTAGCGCGATCTAACAAGCTCCTAAGTATTTAGATTACCTCCCACGTTTATTAGTAGCAGGGCTGGACGTCTCTACGGCGGTACCCATTTGGTCTATAGAGAGATGAGGCAAATCTATTTCCTGTTCAGAACAAGAAGAAAGGGAACCGAGTGGTTGTAATTTTCCCTAAATACAACCACATGTAGACAAAATTTGCATTTCCTATAACTTGTCGTTTGCACAGTTAGATTAAGATCACAGTTATCTTCCCCTGTGCTTTCCGTGGCTTCATTGTCGGTTGGCTTCATGTGGTTGCTTAAAGTGAGTATTTATACTGGTTACCGCCTCCTTGTCACTGTTACGTTTCTTTCCAACACTGAAATTTGCCCCTTTTGCGCTGAATTAAATGGTTCTCCCCAATGAGCAGCCTTGTTGAGACTTTGACCAGTGCTCAAAGCCCTGGTGTTCCTTTCGTTTTTCCTTTGCCGTTTTCCCACCGGAATAGTCGTATTAAGAGGATACTGAACTTCACCACCATTTATTTTCTACTTCGGCGTAACCCTCTTGCACAGCATTTCATTCGTTTCCTTCTACCCCATGGAATGAGGACACCACCCACTCGTCCTCAAGATCAACGACCTCGATGGTCTAAATTAGTGTTTTCTCTCTCTCTCTCTCTACCCCATGGTCGATGTGCACGCAACATTACCAAGGCGTGCGGCAATGCCGCTAACGTGGTAATTGGACAAACATTCGTTAGGGGCGGGTCAGGCGTTTTTTCAGGCAAACACCTGACACGTGTATACGCCATCGTCAAAGCCCAACTTTGTAAGTTGACGTACTAATCTGATTAGTAGTTAAAGTATTAGATTGTCTGCGTTTTCGTCTCTCGTTAGAATATGGCATGGCAGCCACCTTTCTTGAGTTTGGTGATCGATTTGCGTGGGTGGTAAAAATGCCAGGGTCCCGAATTTTCATATCATACATCTCTACTGGACGTGGTGATCCCACCAGTCATGTGGCAGTCGCGTCACTATAGGCAGAAAAAGCGCCGCGCCATCCTCCCGTGTTTGTTGGGTTTCGTGAGAATAAGTCACAAATAAAATGTGTCGCTGGTGACTTCGCTTCCTTTTGACGGTGCGTTGAGGGAGGTGGGGATGGTCTTTTGCACCGTTTTCTCGGCTTCAGCATTTTAACGATGCTCGTGGCACTTGCTCGTGGCTGGAGATTGCCTAACATCTTTGTGCGGTCCTAAACTTATTCTCGAGCTTCTTTGTTAACCTCCAAGTTTCTGCCCCATATGTTAGCACCCGTAGAATGCAATGATTATACACTTTTCTTTTCAACGAAAGTGGTAATCTCCCAGTCAGGATTTGGCAATGCCTGCCGTATGCACTGCAACTCAATTTTATTCTTTTGCAAATTTTCTTCTCATGATCAGGGTCCTCTGTGAGTAATTCACCTAAATAAACGAACTCCTTTACAGACTCTAGAGGCTGACTTGTGATTCTGAATGATTGTTCTCTTGCTTAGGAGTCAGAATAAATGGCGAATATGTCAGCAACGTTCGGTTTGCAGACGACACTGTCCTATTCAGCAACAATGGAGGCGAATTGCAACAAATGATTCAGGATCTTAACCGAGAAAGTGTAAGAGTGGGGTTGAAGATTAATATGCAGCAGACAAAGATAATATTCAATAACCTGGCGTATACATATACCTAAATATATACGAAAATGTTCGCTCATGGACAACTCCACCGACGCCGATGTGGACAACGGATTTTCTGCGACACGGGACCCTTAATGTTGTCGTGTTAATAACTAGATAGCTACTGGGAAGGCCCCACGTTTCAGTAGCCACACGCGAGGTATTCGTATAGTTCCTCAGGAGCTTTATCTTTGTAACACGTTCTTTCTGCGACAGCCGTTTCCTTAGTACCCTACTTTACGGCTCCCCCCTCCCTCCTAAGCGCTTTCAAAAGAAAAAGCAAAAAAAAAAAAAAACAAGAAAGAGAAAGAAAAAGAAAACTACCGATGCTGGTTTCGTAAAATTGGTAAGTGTAAAAAAATCGCACACGCAGTAAGCTCCACACTTCATTCCAAGGTGATATTCAGAAGCTGGTGGGAAAAAATATGACAGGCTAAATATGATCTGTGGTCACGGAGTATTACTGCTGCCACGTAAGGAACTTTCGCTGTAAAAAATACTAGGGGTTCCTTATGCTACAACTAAGACGACTTGCAGGCGAAAGCCCGAGGGCCGCTAACTCAATGACACGACGACCACTTTTTTTGCTGTGTCATCATCACTCTGAAACCTCAATTTACAGTCATTTTTGCAAGTCATCATGTTTTTTGCACGCCACCCTTCCCATGATTCACCAAACTCGTACCATGACTGAGCACTTTTTTTGCTTAGTCACTCGTGCTTGGACCTTCAAATCTCACACATATATATATTTGCAAGTCACTCCCCCACTCCAGAGCCCCTTTATTCACTCTTGATTCACTCTTGATTCGCTTTCTTAGACCCGCGTCGATTACTGAGAGTTCGGGTACCAGCGTTCAATAAAGTGCAACGCGTGCTTCCTTTGCCCAACGCTGAAGTGAGAGAAACGAAGAGGGAAGGGTAGGGAGGGTAACCAAAGACGTACCCGGTTAGCTACCCTACACTTGGGGAGGGGGAAAGGGGTAGAATAGATAAAAGAGAAAACAAAATAATAGAGTGAGTCAGTCGCAGAGTCAGCTGCAGAGGAATCTCCGCTGTCAAAAGCGTTCGTACAATCCAGTATCCTTCAGGAAGTACAGAAGGGCTTTTGTGGCCTTTTGCATGCAAGAATACATAGGCCATGACGAAATGATCTTTTCTTCCAAGAGCACTCTGTTATCTAACAGATTGAGTTTAGATTGATTTAATATGTCGTTGAGTGTCAAAACATGGGCAGTGACACAGAAAGTGCTCTAAAGTCTCGTCGCACCCGCACAAATTGCAAGCCCGCACTGTTGGTCATCCCTATTAGGAACGAATAGGCGTTGGTAAAGGCGACGCCCAACCACATGCGAGACAGTAAAGTTGTTTCGCGACGGGAGAGTCCAGGTGGTAGGCGAAGTGGCAAGTTAGGGTCGAGAGAGTGCAAGCATGAGTTGGTGAAACCTGCTGAAGCCTGAATACCATCGTAGAAGTGTGATGTGGCGAGCAAGTGACTGAAGTTGCCGCGCAGCATCCTTTCTTTAGAGTGGTATAGGAACCCACTGACGTTTTTTGATGAGCCGAGCGCGCAGCTTCATTTGCGCTGTAGTTGCCGACAATTCCACAATCGGTCGGCAAGCCCGTCACTGAAAGTAAAATAAAAGCTGACGGGAAAGAAAGGGAAGAGAGAAAAAAAAAACAAGTGGGCGTTGAGTTACTTGACTGGAGAGACGAATGAAATTTAACGCGAACACGAAGTAGACAAAATGGATAGGACAGAGCCTGTTCCAGTTTTGGCAATGTCCACTTATCATATTTTGTGCTTTCGCCTAAGTTGACCCTTCCCTGTGTAAAACCACATACGTGCGTCGAACTAACTCTCCCAGCGAACAACGGCAACGTTAAGGTAGCGGAAAGAACAAAATAAACTAAACGATGCTGCAGCGTCGTCGCCAGTGCCTATCTTGAAAGAAATCATTACTCATGCTTACTCATCTGCCTCAACTTTTTTTTCCTCGTATTTTCTCACTTCTTTGAAGCGTCCGCAAAGCGGCCGTCCGATTGGATCGCCGTGGAGATAGTTAAGTTTATTTGTTCTTCGATGCCTAGACAGGTAAGGAAGGCCTCCTCATTCGTGGCGTAGACAGTTGGCACAAGCTCACTATAGCGGGCTGAGAGGGCGCCGCTAACCTCGTTATTCAGCACCTTCACTTCGGCATCGGGAGACGGCAGCGGGCCCAACCGGCCCAACCCAATACAGGCCCAACCAGTGGCTCTTCCATTTTCGCTGTTATTACTATCTGAGGTTCCCCGCGTTTTCTGTCTGTGCATATTGCTAGGAACACGCCGCAAAAATATGCGCAGGCATGGGGGGCAACGGGAAAACCCATTTTTCAAACGATGGATAGTGGAACCAGCTTAACGCTTGGCGAAACAGACAACCTACGCCAATTATTCATACTAATCCATCATCTCCACAGACGAAGTGAGCGCAAGTATTTCACAGCGGCCACGGACGCCATGGTTCACATTCTTTTGCAAACCAGATGGTAATATTTATACCTGACGAGAACGGCATCAGTCATCTTCGCGTCCGAAACGTAAACAAAGAATTTCGGTGTCGAAAAACAAAATTCCCTCATCAGAATTTATTGTTTCCTCAGAATAAGGAAGAAAAACACGGCTACGTATGTGTTATAGGTGCAGCTGAAATGAAGAAACAAGAAAAATGAACGTGGGTTCTTTCTTCGCTGTCAGCCAGGGCCAGCGTCAGAACAGGCCTAGTTTACAGACAGTTGTGAATTTTTGCGCGAGTACATACATATACACAGGGATCTCTCTAGCGTACAAACAGTACTGCATTATTTATGAAGCGAATATACCAAACGGTGCACTGCGTCGGCGTCAACACTTAACGAGCTGCGAAAGGCCTGCTTCGTGCATGTTTATAAACACTCTGATCGATGACTTCTAAATCGGGAACGGCACTTGCTTGCAATAGTATTGCTCACACTCCGTTCTGCCACACTGTAATAAGGAAAGGCATTGAAATAATTATTATTGATGAGCGTCAGTATGCCGACAGAAGCGACGCAAGTCACTGCCACAACATCATTGCGTACTAGGCGCCGTGCGAAATCTCTCTGCAACTTGCTTACGACTTCTGTTTTGCCGTACACTTAGCTCATAAATACATTGTAATAGCACTGTTCTCTAACCTCCCTACCTTTCCCTTCTCGTTTCTCTCTCTCTCTCTCTCACTGTTCCTTTTTCCATTTATAGTGTCCCTGCGCATCATCTCACGTGTACTCAGTGCTCACTCTCTTCCTCTTTCTATTCCACCTCTCCCTTACCCCCAGTGTAGGGTAGCCAACCGGAGGCTCGTTTGGCTGACCCCCTGCCTTTCTTCTCCTTGCTCTGCCTCTTTCTCCTCTAGCGTAAGAAACGTGATGGTATGTGTGGTTGTGCCTATCGAGGCAACGGTTATTCAGCCATTTTTGACGGTTGGTACACGCAGTCGTTCACCGACTTTCGCGCGAGGGAAAGCCACGTAAAAAAAAAGAAAAAGTTGTCGCAGTTTCACCTAAAAGGCGAAGCATCAATTGCGATAGCAAATTTGTAGAGAGCTATACAGAGTAATGATATTAGCTTTATCAGCTGTATAAACTTGGACATGCAGCAGCACCGGCAACACGCAGAACTGTTGTCGACGCCGTCGGCGTTTTGCACGCGTTCGCTCAAAATGCGTGCGGCGTTGGTGACTGTTGCCGGAGCCTCTGATATAAATAGGCACTGCGTGCCGCAGCTAAACGTCGCCTCCCTTCCCTCTCCCTCCCCCACGGCCTCTCGCTCGTCGGAAGAAGGCGCGTTTGCTCTACATACATGGTGATTGTGAAGGAGAACAGAGACGCCTACTTCTGCAGCCCTTAAGAGAGCACGGCGCAGAACGCGCGTTTGTTCTCCGCCGTGCGTTCACTCCCCGTGAAAGCGCGCGCCCCTCGCGCCCTTTCACTCGCACATACAGCGTTCGGCGGCGCGCGGCTACGATTTCATCTCCATTGACGTCATACGGAACCTCACGGCGACGGCGACGGCGACGGCGACGGCGACAGCGACGGCGACGGCGACGGCGACGCCGACGGCAGAAATCTGCTTTTGAGTGTCCATATAATTGCTATCGCAATAAAAAGAAATTGGCTGTGGTCTAGCTCTGGTTAAAATTAGTCGAGTAGCGATAGCTACAGACCCCCGGCTGCGCCTAGGCGTCTAGCGGCATCGCTTTCACGGCGTTTGGCCAACCGTTCGGCACACTCCTCTTGAATCTCTTCAGCGCGCTGTCTCCTCTTCACTTCATTTCTACGGCGATCCCTGGCCTCCTTCAGGCTGTCCGACTTCTCACCATTCATACTGCGGCCTCAACTATGGCTGCGGCGACGCGAGCTCTCCCCATCCCTGGCCTCCTTCAGGCTGGCCGTCTTCTCACCATTCATACTGCGGCCTCAACTATGGCTGCGGCGACGCGAGCTCTCCCCTTCCATACTCCCGGTTATCACAGCTGGGGAGCGTGACGTCTGACGTCATACAGAGGGCGCAGCGAGCGCCCAACGGCTAAAGCCCCTTGATGTTAGAAAGTAGGGACACTCTCCCCCACGCACGCGCTTTCCTCCTCAATTCTCCTCGGATTTATCCCCCTCACCGGGCTGGCGCGGCGCTGAACCCTCCAGTGTCTCGCTGCAGCCGCATTAGAATCAATGCGCGCTTGTTTATTCGGCCCTTTGAAGCGTTGTATGGGAATTAATCCCTTGTGAAACTGTCATGACGAAAGTACGTTTCCGATAGAACGTCGTGCCATTTTTTTAGGACGCTTCGATAAATACAAGCGGAAGCGCTCCGAAAAAATGAGTACCAAGCAGTGGCTGAGCTGTTTACCTCTACGTCGCCACTTGGGTTGACCGTAACGCGGAGGTGTATTGGGTGCATACAATATAAGCAGCGTAGAGTATAAACGGGAATTTGGTTCACTATCTTCGCTCTTAAATGGCTTAGAGAAGGTAACCAAGAGGAAATGTGATAGTTTACTTAAAGTTAATTTGCCAAAATGAGTGGGCCAAAAGCCTTTGTACCAATGCCACTGAGCGAAATACGTGCTGTGTTTGCGAAACAGCCAACATAGACCTTTACACATGGGCCTGTATTCCGTCACTATGAAACGAGGAGAAATTACATTCCATCACCTCTGGGAGTAACCTAAGTCTCTCTCTCAAAAAAAAAAAAAAAAGGCTGATTGCTTACACGGAAACTGCTAAGACTGGCACTTGATAATTAACTTACAGACTTCAAGATGTCAAGTTTATCAGAATTGAGGGAGATTATCAGAAGCGCGTGGCTTGTACTTAATGAGCATGCGCGAATAATACATAATACCACTTATCTACCTATATATTGCGGTTCATGCCTTCGCAACGTAAAGTACATAAAGAAAAAAAATGCTCGCAGTATTGAAACTTTGCAAAGATACAATAAGCACGCAATAAGAGTAAAATAGTTCCTTAGCTTCACAAGTATCAGGCGCAAGGATCACACGTACACACACACACGCGCACACACATACATGCACACACATGCATGCACACACATACACGCACACAAGCACGCACATACACAAACACGCACACACACACGCACACAACTACAAAATATGAGTTACAGGCATTAACTCACAAATTAAATACATTTGAAACCTAACGCACGCGCGAAAACACAAAAAGCTTTGTCACGGCTCGAAGAGTCAACGAAAATTTCAGCCGACTCAAAAAAAAAAAAACTATATCCACAGTTATCGGTGCTCTGTATTAAACTCAACGAAGAGTCCGGCTATGCGAAGAGCATTAATATCTCCATGCAACTTCATCCACAAATATGAGGAAAGCTGCAACATTCACCTCGCAAAGAACGGCATGCTTAGAAGGGGCGAAATCCCTTCTCCCGATGTTATGGAGCCACTGCTTCCGACGCACGACATTCCGTTCACCTCGGGGGATATAAAATAAGGCTTGCCCTTTCTCTGGCCTGCTGCTGCATTGAAACGCGCAGCCGCAAGGCATTTTCACGGAGAACGAATCTCAGATTCCTACGAAAGGGTGGAAAAACTTGGGAAACACACGTTCGGAGCGGCAGGGCGACCACCACTTGGACTGCTCATGGCGAGCGGGAGAAACTAAAGGCGCGCGAAAGCAAGTTTCGCGCCGTTTTCGGGACGTCAGGGTCACCTGACGGGGTAGTCTCGAGCGCCGCAGCCATTCAGCGTGGCGGATGCACTGCCTTCGCGAAAGAGGGGGAGAAAAAGAGGAGGTTGACCGCGTCGGCGAGGGTGTTGCGGTGTAGATCAAAGCGTGTCGCTACTTTCTAACATCAAGGGGCTTTACCAACGGCAGGAGCAGTGGCCGCGCGGCGACCGCGACGAAGCGAGTTGCCGGAGAATCGAGGCCCGTGGTGTGACGTCATACAGAGGGCGCGGCGAGTGCGCCAGCTGTGGCGGTTGCCAGGCAACGACGTACGGACGCGCGCCTGTAGGAGCGGTGGCCGCGCGGCGACAGCGACGAGCCGAGTCGCCGGATAATCGAGGCCCGTGGTGTGGCGGCACACAGAGGGCGCGGCGAGCGCCCAACGGCAGGAACGGTGGCCGTGCGGCGACCGCGACGAGCCGAGTTGCTGGAGAATCGAGGGCCGTGGTGTGACGTCACAGTGCGGCCACGGCTCAAAGTGCGGCGACGGCGAAGAGGCGAAAACCTGGCGTAATGTAGCTTTCGCTACAAAAATGCGGCCAGCTTGACACAAGCGGTGCCAAGACTGAAGGCTTCAAACAGCGGAGCTGGGCGACGTTCCTTAGCAACTAGTAGATGTAGGCTTAACGTTGCTTAACGACTTTTTCTAGGCAAGGTTGGGCTATCAGGGCAAGGGTAGTGTGATGTGTAGTGCGCGACACGGCGCGGCGGTAGGAGACAGTGATATTTGTGGTGTGCGACAAGGTGCGGTGCATTTCAAACAAAAAGCAGACGACAAGGAGAGCGCGCGCCGCTCTACCGCGCCGCGCCGAAAACGACGACGCCGAAGAGCGGCCAGCGCGTGAACACGTGGCACAAGAAAAGAAATCAAAAGAAAAAAAAGCCAATCCAATCAAAAAAGAACACGGAGCCTCGAGCAGCCAATGAGAAATCGACGAGTCGACCAGAGCAGCAGAAAAAGGAGCCGCGCTGGCAGTAGGGGGAGGAGTTCCAGAAGCGTCACCAGGACAAGGTCGGCCACCGGATCGGGAGTTGAAGACGGCCGTCGGGTTCCGGACCCGAGCCACCAGGACTTCACCCGGCCGGGGCCTCCTGCCAACCCATTCCTGGGAGTCGCCACTCTTCCTGATCGTAAACAGCTGCCCGAGGCCGGCGAGCGTCTGCGCCCGTGGGCAGAACGAGAGCAGTCGGGCTACGGGCCCGAGCTCCACGACCAGCTGCCCGGCCAGGACGCCGCCGCCGTCAACCCCTGCTGCCAAGCCGCCTGCCTTCCCGGGCATCGCCACCCTGCCCGATTGTCAACTGCTGCTGCCCGAGGCCGGTGAGCGTCTGCGCCCGAGGGCAGAACGTGAGCTGTCGGGCTACGAGCCCGAGTGCCACGACCAGCTGCCCGGCCAGGACGCCGCCGCCGTCAACCCGTGCTACCGAGCCGTCTATCTTCTCCCACCGAGCCGGAGTTTCCACGCTCTGGCAGCCTGTACGACGTCTCGACACCACGACTTTTGGTGAGACCAACACCGCTTATCTCGTCGTCTCGTCTCCGCTTCGCCGCGTCGAAACTGTAGTGCATACGCACACCCGCAGCCTGCCCGAACTTGCCCGACATCATTACGGTTCTGGGAGGCTTCGCGCCTCAGAGAACCGCCAGAAAAATTAAACACAAAGAACTGCTCATCACAAA